>NW_025131623.1:0-1144 GCF_004010195.1 Chiloscyllium plagiosum
ATTGTTGTCTCTGACTGGCCAGCATCACATGCCCACCCTGACCAGCCTTAGAGCTGAGTGCTTGCCAGACCATTACAGAGGGCATTTGAGAGTCAATCCCATTGCTCTGGGTCTGGATTCATATGTTGTCTAGACTGGCAGCCTATAACAGATTTCCTTACTTAAAGGGTATTAAGTAGTCAGATGGGTATCCCTGCTACCGGCATTAAATTCTGGATGAACAGTCTAGTGAGAGTAACACGAGGCCATTGCCTGGCCCATTGATAGCTCCCTCATCCCTGAGTACTGATCCCAGTGCACCTTCTTCCTGACCGTGATTTGATCCTGATAACTTCCTGCACTCTAGTCCTATCACACAGTCTCACTCCATGTGTTATGTGTCACTGTGAGAGTTTAATTGCTGCCGGTGACTGCACCTTTTGCAGCTACTACAGATCCTGACCCAACAGAATTCTCCACTCCAGGGAGACGCAGCAGCACAGACCAGGGATGGAGACTGGGATTTTCCAGGTCTCTATGGGACTCGGTCATTCTCCATGTTTAACCATCACTGCATCAGTCTGATTTCCCATTCTGTTCATTTCTCTGTCTCCTGTAGGTACTCAGGATGCTCCTGACTCAGCAGAATTCCCAATTCCTGTTTCGTCCATCACCACATTGACGACAGTTGGTCAACCAGAGAGATGGAGAGTGAGATCTGGAGCCTTCAGTAAATCCTGCAGTGAGGTAAGATCTCGCACATTGAACAGAGCAGAGTGTATTTAAGGGATCGAACTTTGGTCCAGAAGACATGACATAGATACAGTGTTGAAGCACGAACACAGAGTATGATAGTTCCAGGCTCAAACTCCACCTCTTGTTCATTTTCATCTCTGCTGTACTGAGACTTCCTGTGTCAATATAGAAAGTTGACAGTTATCAATCCAGGCTTGTGCTGTCTTCGTGAGGATCAGTACAACCGAGGGGAAAGCAGGCCTCCCCCAAGGAGATGGTATTGAAACCTGGGAAATTTCTGTTCTATATTCTCACATTGTCTCTTGTCATGTGATAGAGTCAAACAGCCTTTTTGTACAACTCATTTGCACCAGTGTCTGGAATACTTGTAATTCCTAGAAAATTTCCTGTTTCTGTAACCTCCACCCCT
>NW_025131624.1:0-1144 GCF_004010195.1 Chiloscyllium plagiosum
ACTCTCTGACCCGCTCTGACACACACTGTGACAATTTCTGACTTTCTCTGAGATACACTGTGATACAGTCTGACTCTATCTGACACTCTCTGAGGCACAGTATGACATACTGTGACACGCTCTTACTCACGCTGGCATCTCTGTAACACACTGACGCTCTCTCACAGACTGTGACATGCTCTGAGCCAAAATCTGACACGCTCTGAAAATCTCTGAGGCACGGTATGAAACACTCTGACACTTTCTGACTCTCTCTGAGATACTCTGAAATACGCTGTAAGATTCTCTGACAGATTGTGTCACACTGTGACCCTCTCTGAGAAAAGCTGTGACACTTTCTGACTCTCTCTAACACTCTGAGACACACTGTGAAACCCTCTTAGACTCACTGGGACCCTCTGTGAAACTCTCTGAAAGACTGTGACACACTGCCACACCCTCAAAGACAGACTGTGTCACTTTCGGAGTCTCCATGAGACTCTCTGAGTCACACTGTGACACTCAGACAGACTGTGACACTTTTTGACACTCTCTGACTCACTCTGGAATAGACTGTAGCCCTGACTGACTGACTGTGACACTATCTGAGATAGACTGTGACACTTCCTGACTCTCTGAGACACGCTGTGACACTCACTGAGACACACTGTGACACTCTCTGACAGACTGTGATACTCTCTGACTCTCTCTGAGACTATCTTAGACACACTGAGACAGTCTCTGACTCTCTCTGAGGTTCACTTTGACACTATCTGACACACTGTGACACTGTCTGAGACAGACTGTGACGCTTTCTGACTCTCTCTGTCTCTCTGAGACGCACTGTGAAACTCACTGAGACACTCTGTGACATTCCCTGACAGACTGTGACACACTGTGATACTATGAGACAGACTGTGACACGTTCTGACTGTCTCTGACTCTCTGAGACACACTGTAAAACTCACTGAGACACAATGTGACATTCTCGAACAGACTGTGACACTCTCCGACTCTCTGACAATCTCACAGACACACTGTGACACTCTCTGATTCTGTCTGACACTTTCTGAGACACACTGTGACACTCTCTGAGAGACTGTGACACACTGACGCTCTCTCACACTCTCTAAGACACACTGCAACACTCTCTGACACTCTCTTT
>NW_025131625.1:0-1144 GCF_004010195.1 Chiloscyllium plagiosum
ATTTGGGAGTTACAGTCATCCCTCAATAATGTGAGAGTAACAGTCATCCCTCAGGGATGTGGGAGCAACAGTTGTCCCTCAAGGATGTGGGAGTAACTGTCGTCCCTCAATGATATGGGAGTAACAGTCATCCCTCAATGATGTGGGAGTAACAGTCATCCCTCAATGATGTGAGATTAACAGTCGTCCCTCAATGATGTGGGAGTAACAGTCTTCCTCAATGATGTAGGAGTTACAGTAATCCCTCAATGACGTGGAAGTAACAGTCGTTCCTCAAGGATGCGGGAGTAACAGTCGTCCCTCAATGATGTGGGAGTAACTGTCGTCCCTCAATGTTGTGGGAGTAACAGTCGTCCCTCAATGATGTGGGAGTAACAATCGTCCCTCAATGATGTGGGAGCAACTGTTGTCCCTCAATGCTGTGGGAGTAATAGTCGTCACTCAATGATGTGGGAGTAACAGTCATCCCTCAATGATGTGGGAGTAACAGTTTCCTCTTAATGATGTGGGAGTAACAGTCATCCCTCAATGATGTGGGAGTAACAGTTTCCTCTCAATGATGTGGGAGTAACAGTCATCCCACATGGATGCGGGAGTAACAGTTGTGCCTTAATGATATGGGAGTAACAGTCGTCCCTCAATGATGCGGGATTAACAGTTTCCTCCCAATGATGTGGGAGTAACAGTCATCCCTCATGGATGTGGGAATAACAATTTCCCCAAAGTGATGTGGGAGTAACAGTCATCCCTCAAATGATGTGGGAGTCACAGTTGTCCCTCAAATGATGTGGGAGAAACAGTTCTCCCTCAATGATGTGGGAATAACAGTCACCATCAATGATGTTCAAGTAACAGTCACTCTCAATGATGTTCATGTAACAGTTTCCTCTCAATGATGTGGGAGTAACAATCATCCCTCAGTGACGTGGGAGTAACAGTCATCTCTCAATGGTGTTTGAGTAATAGTCGGCCCTCAAGGATGTGGGAGTAACAGTCGTTCCTCAAGGATGTGGGAGCAACAGTCATCCCACGAGGATGTGTGAGTAACATCCTCAATGATGTCGGAGTAACAGCTTCCCTCAATGATGTGTGAGTAACAGTCATCCCTCACTGATGTGTGAGAAACAGTCGTCCCTCAATGTTT
>NW_025131626.1:0-1144 GCF_004010195.1 Chiloscyllium plagiosum
TTTTCTTCCCACCGCAATGCTCCCCAAATTTGCATGGGTTTCCTCCCACTGTGCGAAATTGACCACAGTGTTAGGTGTGTTCGTCAGGGTAAATATAGGATAGAGGAATGGGTTTTTTGGGTTTCTCTTCGGTTGAGCAGTGTGGACGTGTTGGGACAAAGGGCCTGTTTTTACACTGTACAGAATCTAATCCACAGCCCAGGAACAGGCCCTTTGGCCCTCCAAGCCTGAGACGATTAAAATGTCATGTCGAAACTTGTTGGTTAATTCCTAAGCATCTGTATCCTTCTACTCCCGTCCTACTCATGCATTTATCCAGACGCATCTTAAATGAATCGACCGTGCCTGCCTCTACCACCTCTGCTGGCAACTCAATCCAAAAGCCCACCACCCTATGTATGATATACTTGCCGCGTGCATCTCCCTTAAACTTTCCACCTCTCACCTTGAAAGCGTGACCTCTCGTTATTGAGTCCTTCATCCTGTGAAAAATCTTGTCTCTAACCACTCTGTCTCTACCTTTCATGATTTTGTAAACCTCAAACAGGTCCCGCCTCAATGTCCTTTTTTCTAATGAAAATGAACCGAATCTCGTAAACCTTCTCTGCGCCCTCTACAAAGCGTCCACTTCCTTTTTGTAATGTGCCGACCAGATCTGAACACAGCATTCTAAATGTGGCCGAACCAATGCCTTGTACAATTTTAACATGACCTGTAGCTCTTATACTCAATACCCCGTCCAATGAAGGCAAGCATACTATCCGCCTTCTTGACCACTCTATCCACCTGTGCAGAAACCTTCAGGGTACAATGGACCTGCCCTCCAAGATGTCACTGCCCATCAACTTTTCCCAAGACTCTTCCGTTCATTGTATAATTCGCTCTCGAATTAGTCTTGCCTAAATGCATCACCTTACATTTGTCTGGATTGAAAACCATCTGTCACCTTTCAGCCCAACTCTCCAATTATCTATATCATCCAGTATTCGCTGACTGTCCGTTATGTTTTCTGCTACTCCACCAATCTTCGTGTCATCTGCAAACTTGCTGATCTTACCAACAGTGCGCTCTTCCAGATAATTTAGGTATATTACAAACAACAGTGGCCACGTTACTGACCCCTGTGGCACACAAATGGTCACCT
>NW_025131627.1:0-1144 GCF_004010195.1 Chiloscyllium plagiosum
GCAGCACCTAGAGTATTGTCTACAGGGTTGGTGCGCTGCCCCTGCTGTGTTGTGTACAGGTTTGTTGAGACTGTACCTCGTGTATTGTGTAATGGGTTAGTGAGAATGCATCGGAGTATTGTGTTCAGTGTTGGTGAGACTGTACCTTGAATATTGTGTACAGTTTTGGTGAGACTGTACCTGGAGTATTGTGTACAGGGTTGGTGAGGCTGTAGCTGGAGTATTGTGTGCAGGGTTGGTAAGATTGTACCTGGAGTATTGTGTGCAGGGTTGGTAAGTTTGTACCTGGAGTATTGTGTAAAGGGTTGGTGAGACTGTACCTGGAGTATTGTGTACAGGCTTCGTGATGCTGTACCTGGAGTATTGAGTACAGGGTTGGTGAGACTGTCCCTGGAGTATTGTGTACAATGTTTATGAGACTATTGATGTTGTATGGGTTTGTGTGACAGTACCTGGAGTATTGTGTACAGGATTGGTGAGGCTGTACCTGGAGTATTGTGTACAGTGTTGGTGTGGCTGTTCATCGATTATTATGTACAGAGTTGGTGAGGCCGTACCTGAAGTATTGTGGACAGGGTTAGTGAGACTGTACCTCGAGTATTGTGTACAGGGTTGGTGAGACTGTACCTGGTGTATTGTGTACAGGGTTGGTGAGTCTGTAGCTGCAGTATTTGGTACAGGGTTGGTGAGAGTACACCTGGAGTATTGTATAGAGTGGGGTATTGTGTACAGGGTTGGTGATGCTGTACCTGGAGTATTGTGTACAAGGTTGTTGAGACTGTGCCCAGAATATTGTGTACAGGGTTGGTGAGGCTGTACCTGGAGTATTGTGTACAGGATTGTTGAGACGGTACCTGGAGTATTGTGTACAGGGTTTGTGAGGCTGTACCTCGAGTAATGTGTGCAGGGTTAGTGATGCCGCACCTGGAGTATTGTGTACAGTATTAGTGAGACTGTACATCGAGTATTGTGTACAGGGTTGGTGAGACTGTACCTGGTGTATTGTGTACAGGGTGGGTAGGCTGTAGCTCGAGTATTGTGTACAGGGTTGGTGAGATTGCACCTGGACTATTGTGTAGAAGGTTGGTGAGGCTGTACTTGGAGTATTGTATACAGGGTTGGTGAAACTGTACCTGGCGTATTG
>NW_025131628.1:0-1144 GCF_004010195.1 Chiloscyllium plagiosum
TGCATTGGCGCCACCTCGTGCTCCCATGAGGAGGTTGAGCAGTTGATCAACTTCATCAACACATTCCACCCCGACCTTAAATTCATCTGGACATTCTCTGACACCTCCTTCCTCTTCCTGGACCTATCCATCTCCATTAAAGACGACCGACTTGACACTGACAGGTTTGACAAACCCACCAACTCCCAAAGGTACCTGGATTACACTTCTTCCCACCCTACCTCCTCCAATTCGTCCGTCTCTGCCATATCTGCTCCCAAGAGGACTCGTTCCATCACAGAACACACCAGATGGCCTCCTTCTTTAAAGACAATAGTTTGCCTTCCCACGTGGTTAAAGATACCCTCCAACGCATCTCGTCCACATCCTGCCCCTCCACCCTCAAACCCCACCCCTCTAACCATAACAAGGACAGAACCTCCTGGTGCTCAGCTTCCACCATACCAACCTTCGCATAAACCACATCATCCGGCGACATTTCGACCACCTACAAACGGTCCCCACCACAAGGGATATATTTCCCGGTCCACCAATTTCCGATTTCCGCAAAGACCATTCCCTCCGTGACTACCTCGTCAGGTCCACACCCCCAACAACCCACCCTCCCTTCCTGGCACCCTCCCCTGCCACCACAGGAATTGCAAACCTGCGCTCACACCTCCCCCTCACCTCCATCCAAGGCCCCAAAGGAGTCTTTCCCATCAATCAAAGTGTTACCTCACATCCACCAATGCCATTTATTGTATCCGTTGCTCCCGATATGGTCTCTTTTACATTGGGGAGATTGGACGCCTCCGAGCAGAGAGCTTTAGGGAACATCTCCGGGACACCCACACCAATTAACCACACCGTCCTGTGGCCCTACATTTCAACATGCCCCCCCCCCCCACTCTGCCGAGGACATGCAGGTCCTAGGCCTCCGCCACCGCCACTCCCTCAGCACATGACGCCTGGAGGAAGAACGCCTCATCTTCTGCCTCGGAACACTTCAACCCCAGGGCATCAATGTGGACTTCACAGTTTCCTCATTTCCCCACCACCTCACACCAGCTCCAACGTTCCAGCTCAGCACCGCCCTCATAACCTGTCCTATCTGCCTATCTTCCTTTCCACCTACCCACTCCACCCTCCTCTCTGATCTATC
>NW_025131629.1:0-1144 GCF_004010195.1 Chiloscyllium plagiosum
GAGAGAAGGAAAGGGCACAGCGATGCAGGGGAGCGAGAGACAGAGAGGGCACAGCGATGCAGGGGAACGAGAAAGTGAGTGTCAGAGAGGGCACAGTGATGCAGGGGAATGACAGAGAGAGACAGAGAGAGCACAGTGATGCAGGGGAGCAAGACAGAGGGAGAGGGCACAGCGATGCAGGGGAATGAGTGAGAGAGCGAGGACACAGCGATGCAAGGGAACGAGAAAGAGAGCGAGAGGCAGAGAGGGAACGGCGATGCAGGGGAACGAGAGACAGAGAGAGCACAGCAATGCAAGGGAACGAGAGATAACGAGAGACAAAGAGGGCACAGTGATGCAGGGGAACGAGAGAGAAAGAGCCAGAGAGGGCACAGCGATGCAGGGGAACGAGAGAGACAGACAGAGAGGGCACAGCGATGCAGGGGAATGAGAGAGAGAGACAAAGAGTGCACAGCGATGCAGGGGAACGAGAGAGAGAGCGACGACAGCGATGCAAGGGAATGAGAAAGAGAGAGAAAGAGAGAGAGAGGGCACAGCGATGCAGGGGAACGTGTGAGAGAGAGATAGGGCACAGCGATGCAGGAGAACGAGAAAGAGAGAGAGACAGAGAGGGCACAGCGATGCTGGGGAATCAGTGAGAGAGCGAGGACACAGCGATGCAAGGGAACGAGAAAGAGAGAGAGAGGCAGAGAGGGAACGGCGATGCAGGGGAACGAGAGAGAGGGAAAGGGCACAGCGATGCAGGGGAACGACAGACAGAGGGCACAGCAATGCAAGGGAACGAGAGATAGAGAGAGACAAAGAGGGCACAGTGATGCAGGGGAACGAGAGAGAGAGAGAGCCAGAGAGAGCACAGCGATGCAGGGGAACGGGAGAGACAGACAGAGAGGGCACAGCGATGCAGGGGAATGAGAGAGAGAGAGACAAAGAGTGCACAGCAATGCAAGGGAATGAGAGAGAGAGCGACGACAGCGATGCAAGGGAATGAGAAAGAGAGAGAAAGAGATAGAGAGGGCACAGCGATGCAGGGGAACGTGAGAGAGAGAGAGAGAGGGCACAGCGATGCAGTGGCACGAGAGAGAGAGGGCAGAGCAATGCAAGTGAACGCGAGATAGAGAGAGACAAAGAGGGCACAGCGATGCAG
>NW_025131630.1:0-1144 GCF_004010195.1 Chiloscyllium plagiosum
GCAAATCAATGTCTTCAGTTCCAAACAAAAAATGCTTTCCTTATAAATTATAACTATCAAACTACTATTTATAAATTACTCACTGATATGCGAGAAGTAGCCAGACTGTTCTCAAACTCCATAATCCATTTTGTCCTTCACAGATTTACATCTCCATGTCCTCCCCACTCACCAATCATGTCCAAAATAACCATCATGATATCTCAGTCTCGTCTGCAGTCTCAGTATAACTTCTGAATGAACCATGATTTTTGCCTTTGTTCAATCTGGATGCAACAGTTTCAAGTGCCTTCTAATCACTTGTCCGTCACTAAATAATTGCTCTTGAGGATGTTTGAAGTGTTCCCTGCACGTACAGGAAGACAGTTTATGGTAATAAAGTCATTGACTCATAATCTAGAGCCACGGAATAATAGTCTGCTGATATCTCATGAAGGGAAGTGGTGGAACTTATAAGCAACCATTATCATTTGTTATAAAAGCCCATCTGCTTGCCTGAAGTCCTTTAGGTAAGTCAATGTGTCAACGTTCCCTCGTCAGGTTTCCGTGTGACTTCAGTGATGAACATGTGGGTGTACTGCACCTTTTAACTACATGACAGCACCAAGTCTTCTGAAAAATAGATATAATTTAACATTTGGTCGAACAACTCGATTAGCTCATTGTCTTGAGACAAAAACAAATTCAGCCAAACAATTTAAATTCTACCCCAAATGACCCACCTCCAACCAAGTTTGAATGTAATATATTGATAATCTTAAAAGCCAATGACACAATCCAATAGTTTGGAGGTACAAGACCGTGGAAAATTGAACAGTTGAGAGCAGAGCTGCCAAGCTACCAGCACACAAATACATGCCTGAAATATAGCTCCTTTAAAAGTATATTCATTGATTAGTAACTAGTGAAGCAGAATCCCCCAGAAGAAAAGAAGACAGGACTATGGAGAATAACCGAAAGCTTCCTGGTTTTGGGATAAGAAGTTTTATTTTGTAAATCTTAATTAGGAGTCTTATCGGTCTCGTATTGTGGAGGCGGAATGGTAAAAGTTAGGTTAGAGGAAGAAGTCGTAAATATTCGTTCGATTATTATTCTCTGCAATACTTTAATTAATAAAGTTGTTAATTTTTACTTTAAATAGTTC
>NW_025131631.1:0-1144 GCF_004010195.1 Chiloscyllium plagiosum
CCTAAGTTCATCTGCTTTCCCTGTTCGACCCCTTGCATTGAAATAAATGCAGTTTAATTTATTAGTCTTACCTTGTCCCTGCCTGCTCTGACTGTTTGATTCACTTCTGTTCTCAGCTGTACCTGTCTCAGATCGATCTCTTTCCTCACTATCACCCTGGGTCCCACCTCCCCACCTTACTAGTTAAAATCCTCCCAAGCAGTTCTAGCAAATTTCCCTGCCAGTATATTAGTCTCCTTTCAATTTCGGTGCAATCCGCCCTTCTTGTACAGGTCACTTCTACCCCAAAAGAGATTCCAATGATCCAAATATGTGAATCCTTCTCCCATACACCAGCTCCTCAGCCATGCATTCATCTGCTCTATCCTCCTATTCCTGCCCTCACTAGCTCGTAGCACTGGGAGTAATCTCGATTATTCTACTCTCCAGGATTTCCTTTTTAAATTTCTGCCTAACTCTCTGTAATCTCCCTTCAGAGTCTCAACCTTTTCCCTTCCAATGTCATTGGTTCCAATGTGGACAATGACCTCCTGCTGGCACCTCTCCCCCGTGAGAACATTCTGTACCCTCTCTGAGACATCCTTGATCCTGGCACCAGGGAAACAACACACCATTCTGCTTTTTCCCTGCTGGCCACAGAATATGTCTGTCTGTACCTCGGACTACAGAATCCCCGAACACAATTAATCTCTTGGAAGCCGACGTACCCCTCGTTGCATTAGAGCCAACCTCAATACCACAACTTGGCTGTTCTCTCACCTTTCCTGGAGTTAACCCATGCATGTGACTGTATCTGAGACTTTCCCCCCTTCCTATAACTGCCATTCATCACATACTGTAGCTGTTGCAAATTCCTCATTGCTTCGATCTGTCTCTCCAGCCGATTCACTCGATCTGATAAGATTCGCATCCAACAGCATTTATGGCAGATATAATCCGCAGTAACCCTGAAACTCTTTTTAAACTCCCACATCTGACAAGAAGTACATATCACTGCAAAGGCCATTTTTGCTCCTTCACAATCTACAGACCCAGAAAATAACACCGTCTTATTCCTCTACAAACATTGCCCCAGGTTAAATTAATAGCTATGGCTTATATTTTATGTTTCATCAAGAGACTTATCTCCAGAAACATATAATCA
>NW_025131632.1:0-1144 GCF_004010195.1 Chiloscyllium plagiosum
AAGTGACCAAACAGGTGGATGAGGGTAAAGCGGTTGATGTCGTGTATATGGATTTCAGTAAGGTTCCCCATGGTAGGCTATTGCACAATTGAATTGAATTTATTGTCATGTGTACTGAGGCACAGTGAAAAGCTTTGTATTGCGAGCAGTAGGGTAGAAACTGTTGCGAAACCGGCTGGTGCGTGTTCAGGTTTCTGTACCTTCTCCCTGATGGTAGAGTTTGTAGAAAAACATTACCAGGGTGGGATGGATCTTTAAGAATGCTGGCGGCCTTTTCTTGAGAGCAGGCCTGAGAGATGGATTCTATAGATGGGAGGTTGGCTTTTGTGATTGTCTGGGCCGAGTTCACCACTCTCTGTAAATGTCTCTGATCTTGAATGGTACAGTTGCTATACCAGGTAGTGATACATCCAGGCAGAATGCTCTTGATGGCGCACCTACACAAGTTGGCAAGAGTATTTGCTGTCATGCCAAATTTGTTCAGCTGCTTGAGGAAGAAGAGATGTTGTTGGGCCATTGTAACCAGTGTATCCACATGAAGAGTCCAAGAAAGCTTGTTGTAGATGACCACTCCCAGGAGCTTGACACTCTCTACTCATTCCACCTCTGGGCTGTTAATGTGTAGGGGTACATGAATAACGTCCCGCTGAAAGGCAATAACAAGTTTATTGTTTTTGCCGGCATTGAGAGTTGGTTGGTCTCAGTGCACCATTTTTCCAGGTCTTCCACCTCCGTCTGTAGTCTGCTTCGTCGCCACCTGAGATTCGACCAACTATGGTGGTGTCATCAGTGAACTTATAAAATGGCATTAGTCTGGTATTTGGCGATGCAGCCATGAGTATACAGTGAGTAAAATAGGAGTTGAGTACGCACCCATAGGGGACTCCAGTGAGGATGAAATATTGTCCCCAATCTTCATTGATTGTCGCCTGTGGGTCAGGAAACTAAGAATGTTGTTGCAGAGAATGGGGCTTAGTCCGAGATCACTGAGTTTAGTAATCAGTCTCAACGGGATAATAGCACTGAGGGCTGAACTGTAGTCAATGTAGTCTACATAGCTGTTCTTGGTGTCAAGATGTTCTAGGGAGGAGTGAAAGGCAAGTGATAATGACATCTGACGTGGATCTGTTGGTCCGATAAGCAA
>NW_025131633.1:0-1144 GCF_004010195.1 Chiloscyllium plagiosum
GTCTTATTCCTGGTCCTGCTATGTTATAGGGTCATACAGCACAGAAACAGACCCTTTGGCCCAACTCGCCAAACTGAATTAATCCCATTTGCCTGCATTTGGCCCACATCCCTCTAAATGGGGTACAGACAGAAAAGTAGAGTTGAGATCTCAAATAAATCAGCCATGAATGTATTGAATAGTTCAGCCAGGTGCAAAGGGCTAGGCTAAATGGTCTTATTCCTGGTCCTGCTATGTTATAGGGTCCTACAGCTCAGAAACAGACCCTTTGGCCCAACTCGCCCAGGCATGCAGGTTTCCCAAACTGAATTAATCCCATTTGCCTGCATTTGGCCCACATCCTCTAAACCTTCCTATCCATGCATCTGTCCAAATGTCTTTCAAATGTTGTGATTGTACTTGCCTCTACTACTTCCTCTGGCAATTTATTCCATATATGTGCAACCCTCTGTGTGAAAGGTTTGCCCCTCAGGTACTTGTAAATCTCTCCCCCTCACCTTAAATCTATGTTTTCGATATGACCATCAGACATAGGAATAGAAATTAGACCATTCAGCCCATCGAGTCTGCTCCGCCTTTTATTCATGGCTGATATGTTTCTCAACCCCATTCTCCCACTTCCTCTCCGATAACCCTTGATCACCTTTAAAATCAAAAAAACTACCTATCTCCACCTTAAGTACATTCAATGACCTGGCCTCCACAGTCATCTGTGGCAGTGAATTGCACAGATTTTCCACTTTCTGGCTGAAGAAGTTTTTCCTTATCTCCATTCTAAGAAGTCTTCCAAGGGCTGTGCCCTTGTGTTCCAGTCTCTCCGACCAATGGAAATATTTTCCCAATATCCAGGTTATTCAATTTTCTGTAACTTTCAATTAGATCACTCTTCATCCTTCTAAACTTCATCAAGTGTCGACCCAGAGTCCTCAAACATTCGTCATATGTTAAGATGTTCATTCCTGGGATCATTCTCGTGAATCTCCTCTGAACACGTTCCGGAGCCAGTACATCCTTATTGAGAGATGGGGTCCAAAACTACACACAGTACTCCAAATGTGGCCTGACCAGCACCTATAGAGCCTCAGAAGTACATCCCTGCTTCTATATTCAAGTCCTCTCAAAACAAATGCCATCATTGCATTTG
>NW_025131634.1:0-1144 GCF_004010195.1 Chiloscyllium plagiosum
CTCTCTCTCTCTCTTTGTCCCTCTCACACTCTCCCTCTCTCCCTCCAGTTATGTTACCGATGCCACCGTGGTGATGTTCATCTCCGTGCTGATGTTTATCGTTCCATCTGACAAGCCACGACTCCCATGTTTTCACAACGGCAACAGTGACGGTGCAGGTACGCCCTCGACTGAAGCTGCCCCACACCCTCCTCTACTGGGACAGCGTGGAATTGGATACGATGCTCCTAGGAAGTGGGGTGGTCCTTATAATGATGACAAAAAGAGCAAGAGTGAGGGAGAGTAGCGAGTAAGAGAGACTGAATGTGTGAGTGAGTGAGAGAGTGAGACAGAGAGTGAATGGAAGAGGGTGAGAGAAGGAATGAGAGTGAGAGTGTAAACAGAGTAGGCACCTTCTTTGAGAAATAAATATTGATGTTTTGAAAACAGTTCATATTACAGAAGAGGGAGTGCCGGAGGTCTTAGAGAATATAAAGGTGGATAAATCTCCAGGATCTGATCTAGTGTATCCCAGGACTTTGTGAGAAGTTAGGGAGGAAATTGCAGGCCCCTTGCAGAAACATTTGCATCATTTATAAATATGGGTGAGGTGCTGAATGACTGGAGAGTGGCTAATGTTATGCCTTTGTTTAAGAAGGGATATAAGGAGAAGCCTGGGAACAATACACCTGTGAATCTGACTTAAGTGGTGAGTAAGTTGTTGGAAGTGATTCTGAAAGATAGGATTTATATGCATTTGGAGAGGCAAAAAAAAAGATTCGGGATAGTAGCATGGTTTTGTGTGGGGGCAATTGTATCTCACAAACCTGATTAATCGTTTTGAGGAAATAACCAACAAGATTGATGAGGGCAGAATGGTAGACATTGTTTACTTGGTGTTTAGTAAAACCTTTGACAAAGTTCCACATGGTAGACTAATGAGTAAAGTTGGATCCAATGGAATTCAGGGTGAGCTTACCAATTGGATACAAAATTGGCTTAGCAATTTTGAGTGGTGGTGAAGGGTTTTTTTGGACTGGAGGTCTGTGACCAGTGGTGTTCCACAGGGATTTGTGCTGGATCCACTTTTGTTTGTCATTTATAAAAATGATTTATCTGAGAATATAGAAAGCTTGGTCAGCATGTTTGCAGATGACATCGAGAT
>NW_025131635.1:0-1144 GCF_004010195.1 Chiloscyllium plagiosum
ATCTTGTAGATGGTACACCCTGCTGCTACTGAGCGTCGATGGTGGAAGGAATGGATGTTTGTGGATGTGGTGCCAATCAAGCGGGGGCTGCTTTGTCCTGAATGGTTTTGAGCTTCTTGAGTGTTGTTGAAGTTGCCCCCATCCAGGGGCAAGTGGGGAGTATTCCCTCACACTCCTGACTCGTGCCTTGTAGATGATGCGGATGGCTTTGGGGAATCAGGGGATGTGTTACTCACTGTTTCGAACCTCTGGCCTGCTTTGGTATCCACAGTATTTACGTGACCAAATCCCAGTCCTGTTTTTAGTCAACGCTAGCCTCCAGGATGTTGTCAATGGGGATTCGTCATGATAATACCATTGAATGTTGAGGGACAGTAGCTAGACTGTCTTTTATTGGGGATGGTCATTGACCAGCATTGTGTGGTGTGAATATTACTTGTTATTTTTCAGCCCAAGCCTAGATTTTGTTGGAGTTGGACATTGGGAAATGGTATCCCCAATCTGATGATGGTGTGGGAAACTGGTGATGTAGACACCATTGAAAGTCAAGTGGAGATGGTGAAAATGCTCTCTTTTTTTTTAGCGATATGGAACATTAGTGAAGAGGAGAGGATTGCAGGTAAATGATGAAAGCAGAAGAATAGCTTTCAATCCCAGATTTTTTTCCAAAATTACGAATTAATACGAATCTCGCATTTTCGCTATGTGAGAGTTGCTTTTAAATAAATTCAAATTCTTCCCGATCTGTGGTGGGAACATGAACTCATCTCAGGAACAGGATTTAGGGAGATACGGATTCCAAGATAAGTAAATTGTGTTGCTGTTCCAGGCGGGTGAAGAGAGAATATTAGAGACACCCTCTGCTTGAAATTACTGAGCATCTGAGCCTCATAAACATCATCATGACCCTCCCAAACACTGCGAGCAGCAGCCAGCATTGTCAAGGTTGGAGAACAGAATTGTCAAACCTATTGACAAACAGAAACACTCAGTGACAAAGTTGAGCTGGGACTTCCAGGGGGTGGGTTAATCCCCATAAACAGCTCAACCAACTCATTATCTCTGGCATAGGCAGCACAGTGACTCAGTAGTTAGTCACAGCATCAGAGACCCAGGTTTGATTCCATCCTTGGGTGACCGTCTG
>NW_025131636.1:0-1144 GCF_004010195.1 Chiloscyllium plagiosum
TGTTTATTGCCCCCCGCACCCCCCTCCCACTCCTAGCGTACCCTCCAAATTCAGTTATCTTGCATCGTAGCACATTATTGTAGAAGGTTTGAAAAGTCTTATGGACCCCACGGTGGACAGAATGTCGAAAGGTGCCCCAATACCCTCGTTATAATGTAAGCAATTAGTGGATATGTGTGCAGAACGAGAGCTGGTGGATGTCTGGTGGCACATACACATCACAAGCAGGGATTTTATTTTCTTCTTTAACCGGCATAAATGCCACACGAGGGTTGATTTCTTCCCCATTCCTGCAACAATCTTAGATGCGATGGCATCCGGCACAATTGGGAATATTACCATTTCTGACCATGAAGCAGTATACTTATTGATTAACATTAAGTGCAATATAATAGTTTTGAGACACTAGCGAATGTATCCCTTTATTCTTAAGACTAGTTGGTTAATTGAGTAGTTAGATTAAATTAATTACAGTGTAGAAACATGCCCTTCGGCCCAAAAAGTCCACACTGATCCACCCCCGACATTTGCTCCTTCACCCAACACTACAGGCAATTTAGCATATCCAACTTACCTAACCTGCACATTTTTGGAGTGTGGGAGCAAACCCACGCAGACACAGAAAGAATGCGTTAACTCCACACAGACAGCCACCCGAGACAGGAATTGAACCAGGGTCTGTGGCGCTGTGCGGCAGCAGTGCTAACCATTGTGCCACTGTGCTGACCACTACAATAAATTCAGATCTTTCTTAGCCATTAATTCAGATTCAACCAATAACTCATCCACTCTATGGGAAGTTGCTGAGGCTTATGCCAAAGGAATAATTATTCCTTATGATGTAGCAGAAGGGGGAGCAGGAACGCTGGTTTGAGGCAAAGCTGAGGGCAGCCGAGAGTGCATACTGTGATTGTCGCTCAGTGACTAAGCTGCTGAGGATTACAACGCTTTGGTCTATAGTGAATTCCACGCTCACACAGATAGCCAAGAAGGAACTTACTTTTGCAAAACAAAGACTGTTTGAACATGGTGATAAGCCAGGCAGGTATTTATTCTATCTTGCCAGGAAAACGAGCGCCCCTCTGAAGCCATTACCTCAATTACAGAAGTTATTGGGATCCTTACCTTCAATTCCAAAAGATTA
>NW_025131637.1:0-1144 GCF_004010195.1 Chiloscyllium plagiosum
ATCCACTCTATCTAAAGGTCTCTGGCTATCCACACTATGTAAAAGTCTCTGGCTATCCGTTCTATGTAAAGGTCTCTGGCTATCCGCTCAATCTAAAGGTCTCTGGCTATCCACTCTATCTAAAGGTCTCTGGCTATCCACACTATCTAAAAGTCTCTGGCTGTCCGCTCTATTTAAAAGTCTCTGGCTATCCACTCTACCTAAAAGTCTCTGCCTATCTGCTCTATCTAATGGTCTTTGGCTATCCACTCTATCTAAAAGTCTCTGGCTTTCCACATTATCTAAAAGTCTCTGGCTATCCGCTGTATCTAAAAGTCTTTGGCTATCCACACTATCTAAAAGTCTCTGGCTATCTGATCTATCTAAAAGTCTCTGGCTATCCACTCTATCTAAAAGTCTCTGGCTATCTGCTCTATCAAATAGTCTTTGACTATCCACTCTATCTAAAAGTCTCTGGCTATCTACATTACCTAAAAGTCTCTGGCTATCCACTCTATCTAAAAGTCTCTGGCTTTCCACACTATCTAAAAGTTTCTGGATATCCGCTCTATCTAAAAGTCTCTGGCTATCCTCTCTATCTAAAAGTCTCTGGCTATCCGCTCTATCTAAACGTCTCTGGCTATTCACTCTATCTAAAGGTCTCTGGCTATCCACTCTAACGAAAAGTGTCTGGCTTTCCAATCTAACTAAAAGTCTCTGGGTATCCGCTCTGTCTAAAAGTCTCTGGCTATCCGTTCTATCTAAGGTTCTCTGGCTATCCACACTATGTAAAAGTCTCTGGCTATCCGTTCTATCTAAAGGTCTCTAGCTATCCGCTCAATCTAAAGGTCTCTGGCTATCCACTCTATCTAAAAGTCTCTGGGTATCTGCTCTATCTAAAAGTCTCTGGCTATCCACACTATCTAAAAGTTTCTGGCTATCCGCTCTATCTAAAAGTCTCTGGCTATCCACTCTATCTAAAAGTCTCTGGCTATCTACACTATCTAAAAGTCTCTACCTATCCGCTCTATCTGAAAGTCTCTGGCTGTCTGCTCTATCGAAAAGTCTCTGGCTATCCGTTCTATCTAAAAGTCTCTGGCTATCCACTCAATCTCAAAGTTTCTGGCTATCAACTCTATCTAAAAGTCTCTGGCTATTCGCTCTA
>NW_025131638.1:0-1144 GCF_004010195.1 Chiloscyllium plagiosum
TGTCCAGATATTGTTATATTTGGACTTGGACTGTTTCAGTACCTGCGGAGGTAATTAATTATTAACGTTCAATAACCATGAAATTATGCAAATTCCTTTTTCTATCAAATTCCATGGACTGTATCTCGTGGTCACTCTGATATTCACTTTGGTTATCTCCTTACTTTCCTCCTGATTCAGACACAAATGTTTGATCATCGATCAGGATAAAATTACATAAATTTCTCCTTCTTAAAGTGCACTGATAGATTTTCAAAATCTAAGTGTTGCTAACATCTAATTATTGTTCAGTTCAGTAGGGGGTATAAATGTGTAATAATGGCTCAGTACATGAAGTAATGTGAAGATATGGCAGCGTACAAACTCACAATCATTGTGATATCAATATCAATATTTATTTTAACCATATCAACACAGTTGAATTGATTTAATTATATTTCACTTCAATGCTCACATTCATTGTATTTCTTATCACAATAAGAATGGACTATTCTTTGTGACAAAATTATTTAAAATTCATGTCACTTTTTTATGGACACAAAATAGAATCAACACCCATTTGTTCTCTCCTTTACCAATCACAGTCAAGTTTGAATTGTACAATGCTAGCTTGATACAGCACGGAAACAGGCCATTCAGGCAGCCCGTCCATATTCCCTCAACTAAACTAACCCCATTTTCCTGTGTTTGTTCCATATCCCTTTGGACGTTTTCTATCCATGTAACTGTCCAAAAGTCTTTTAGATGTTATAATTGTACCAGCCACCACCTTTCCTCTCACAGGTCATTCCATATGAGGCAAACACACTTTGTGAAAAAAGTTGCCCCTCAGATCCCTTTTAAATCTTTCCCCCTTACCTTAAATATAATTTACACTGTAGAATCGTTATGACTGCAAAGTTATTAAAAGTTTGAGAGGTATTTGGAAGCAGCATAATAACATTCATAGTTTAGTCAGTGACCGGAAGCAAATAACTTCAAGATATTGTGAACATTACAATGAACAACAGATACAAGTTGAGAAAATGTTGGATTGAAAAACAATTCAGTAGACACTTAGATATTTTCTAATCAAATCTGAGGTGCTTTGACACATCTCTGTTGAAGGTTTTAATTGAATCCATACCTCCTGGTCTTTCAGTAC
>NW_025131639.1:0-1144 GCF_004010195.1 Chiloscyllium plagiosum
ATAAGCTTCTGTTTCATTTTTACTGTGTTTAAGATTCTTCTTTATTTCGGATTGTTGTGTATTTTCAGAACAGCATAAGTAAGTCTACTTTGTATAGACTAAGTTCTGTGGGTAATATATATTCTGGTTTTTGTTTTTCAATCCGTCATTATGTGAATAATTTTTGTAACTAGCTTCCTCGGGTAATTTTCAGTATACACTTAACGAAAAAAATATAACATTACGGTCTGAGTTGTCTGCTTAATAACATTTTGAATGGTTTAACCGCGTCCATAACAAATTGGGAGGTAGTTGCTGAAATAAAAGAACAACTGATAAGTGCTTGCGTCTTTATTTCGGGTGTTGATTTGGATTGGGGTAGACAATGCTTGGGAAAGCAATGTCTCATTTAGGTACAAAGAGTTGTATGGCTATGGACGATGTAAAGTTGGTAATCTTACATTAAATAATTCAGGCCTGGCTTAAGGAATTAGCAGACATGCTGGGGTTGTATTTGCCTCTTTCTGTGAGGAAAGGAGAGATCATTCCCGCAATAGCTCAGAATTTAACTAAGCTGGAAAATCCATAGAATCTGTAGGGATAGTTAAAATTTATTTGAAAATGAAGCAGCTTGAGTTAGACGCGAGAGATAAGGAAAGGACACCAGATTTGAACCAGTTTCAGTAACGATTCGAAGTAGAGAGAGGGAAGAAGAGAAAGCAGCAGAGCAGAGAGAAACGGAGACAGGGTTTGAACTTCAGAAATTGGCAATTATTAAAGGAATTCACCTTAAAAGGCTGGAGAGAAAGGCTGAAGATAAGCTTAATCTGGAAGAGCCTATTGTTCAAATGGCAATGTTAGCAGCTGAAATGGCTGATGGTTATGTAGTGGTCAATAAAACAAGGATGGGTTTCCAGAATCATTTTAAGTCTGAGGGATCGAAATTGGGGCAAAGACAAATCCTCATGTGGAAGGGGAAAGTTAAATCTCTGTGAAGGTCATTAGGATAACTTATCACAGAGGAAATAGGGCACTCTTGAAAGGAAAAGGATTTGGGGATTTCATTACAACAAAATAGGCCACATGAAATCAGTTCTGGAGAACTAGGGAAAGCACTGGAAAGTCAGATGTTGGAAAACGAAACAAGCCTGGATGTTTTGTTGGC
>NW_025131640.1:0-1144 GCF_004010195.1 Chiloscyllium plagiosum
ATGGGGTTAGCATGGGTGGACAATTTGGTCAGTCTGGACCACTTTGGGCCAAACGACATGTCTCTGTGCTTTAGGACTCTCTGACTCGAAGATACAAATCAAGTACCAGAATTCCTGGAGAATGCAAGATTTAGTGAGAGGGAAGAACTGAGGGAGGTCAATATTAGTAGAGAAATGGTGCTGGGAAATTGAGGGGATTGAACATGATAAATCCTCAGGGCCTGATAAATCTGCATCCCAGAGCACTTAAGGAAGTGGTTCCAGAAATAGTGGATGCTTTGGTTGTCAGGATTCTTTAGATTTTGGTGCAGTCCCTGCAAATTGGAGGGCAGCTACTGCCACTCCAACACTTAGAAAGAGAGATACAGAGAAAGGGAATTCTAGACCAGTAAGCTTCAGATCAGTAGTGGGGAAAATTTTCAAATCCTTTACCCTTTATGACAAGCATTGAGAAAGCCATGGCAAAATCAAACAGAGTCAGCATGGAGTTATGGAGGGGAAATCATGCTTGACAAATCTATTGGAATTCTGTAAAGATGTAACTATCAGAGTTGACAAAGGGGAACTGGTCAATATGGTATATTTGTACTTGCAGAAAGCGTTTGACAACGCCCCATTTAAGAGGTCACTGTACAGGATTAAAGCACATGGGATTGTGGTAAGTGTACTGAGATAAATAGAAAACTGGTTGGCAGAGAAGGAATAGAGGAGGGCTGAAGGGGCCCGTGTCAATTAGGCAGACAGTAACTAGTGGGGTGCCACAGGGACTCCAGCTATTAACAATATATATTAATGATTTGGATGAAGGAATAAAATATAACATCTCAAGGTTTGCAGATGATACCAAGTTGGGTGGGAGGGTGATCTGTGACGAGGATTCAGAGACCCTATGGCATGATCTGGACAGATTGAGTGAGCAGGCCAATCAATGGCAGATGCAGTTTATTTTAGATAAATGTCAGGTTATTCACTTTGGAAACAAAAGGAAGATGGTGGATTACTACCTGACTGGCTGCAAATTGGGAGAGGGGAGTGTGCTGCAGGGCCCACATGTCCTTGTGCACCAGTCACTGAAGGTACGCATGCAGGTGCAGCAGGCAGTAAAGAAGAAAAATGTTATATTGACCTTCATTGAGAGATGTTT
>NW_025131641.1:0-1144 GCF_004010195.1 Chiloscyllium plagiosum
GGGGAGAGAGAGATACACACAGGACCGGGGACAGAGGGACACACACAGGACTGGGGAGAGAGAGATACACACAGGACCGGGGACAGAGGGACACACACAGGACTGGGGAGAGAGAGGCACACACAGAACCGGGGACAGAGGGACACACACAGGACTGGGGAGAGAGGGACACACACAGAACCGGGGACAGAGGGACACACCCAAGGGTCTGGGGAAGAGGGGAACACACAGAACTGGGGACAGAGGGACACACACAGGACTGGGGAGAGAGGGACACACACAGAACTGGGGACAGAGGGACATACACAGGACTGGGGAGAGAGGGACACACACAGAACCGGGGAGAGAGGGACACATACACAGGACCGGGGAGAGAGGGACACACACAAGACAAGGGAGAGAGACACACACACAGGACCGGGGAGAGAGAGACACACACACAGGATCGGGGAGAGAGGCACACACCCAGGACCAGGGAAAGAGAGACACACATGCAGGACTGGGAGAGGGAGACACACAGGACTGGGGAGAGAGGGACACACACAGGACAGGGGAGAGAGAGAGACACACACAGGACCGGAGACAGAGGGGGACACATACACACAGGACTGGAGAGAGAGACACACACACACACACACAGGACAGGGGAGAGAGAAACACACACAGGACTGGGAGAGAGGAACACGCACAGGTTCGGGGAGAGAGAGACACACACAGGACTGGAGACAGAGGGACACACACACACACAGGACTGGAGAGAGAGACACACACACACACACACAGGACAGGGGAGAGAGAGACACACACAGGACTGGGAGAGAGGAACATGCACAGGTTCGGGGAGAGAAAGACACGCACAGGACCGGGAGATTGGGACACCCACAAGTTTGGGGAGAGAGGGGCATGCACAGGACCGGGGAGAGAGGGACACGCACACATCGGGCAGTAGAGACACACACAGGATCGGGGAGAGAGGGACACACATAGGACCGGGGACAGAGGGACACACACAGGACTGGGGAGCAAGGGACCCACACATTGATCCGGGGAGAGAGGGACACACACAAGACCAGGGAGAGAGACACACACACAGGACAGGGGAGAGAGACACATATACACAGGATCGGGGAGAGAGGCACACACC
>NW_025131642.1:0-480 GCF_004010195.1 Chiloscyllium plagiosum
GATCTGTCTACAGCAATACTACCTTCTCCATTTATCTCTCTTTCTACTTCACCGTCCATCCCTGCACTCTGACTCCCAGTCCCAAAGGGTGGAAAGGACAATGTATCTAATACACCGTAGCTCTAGGCCCGGAGCGTGTAAAGGCTAGTGTGTCTAACACCGTGACACCAGTCCCAGAGCGGGAAGGAAAGTGTATCTCATGCACTCTGACTCCCAGCCACAGAGTGTGGAAAAGGATGATGTATCTAACACCCCTTGACACCAGTCCCAAAGCGAGGAAAGGCTAGTGTGTGTAACACAGTGACACCTGTCCCAGAGCAGTGAAGGAAGGTGTATCTAATGCACTCTGACGCCCGGTCCCAGAGGGTGGAAAGGACAACATATCCAATGCATTGTGACACCCAGTCGCAAAGCGAGGAAAGGATAGTGCGTCTAATGCACCATGATGTCAGTCCCAAAGGGGGGAAAGAATCGTGCATC
>NW_025131642.1:715-1144 GCF_004010195.1 Chiloscyllium plagiosum
CTCACTTCTGGACATGAATGCTCATATTTCTCAACCAACAGTACAGTGCAGGAACAGGCTCTTTGGCCCTCCAAGCCTGCGCAATCATATTCTATCCTTCTGTACTAAAGCAGTCTTCCCTTCCTGGTCAGTGTACCTCCCCTCTCTTCCGATCCAGGTGCCTCTTGAATGATGCTATTGTGTCTGATTCCACTACCTCCTCTGGCAACAGCCTCCTGGCACTCACCATCCTTTATGTGAAGAATTGCCTTGCACAATTCTTTTAAACATCCCCAAGCTCGTATCTTGAACCTGCATGAATGATTACTTGATCCCCTCCTCCCCGGGTAGAAATAACCTCATTTTCCACTCTATCCATGCCATTACCAATCTTGTAAACTTCTATTGGACTGTCCTACAATCTCCTGCGATCCGCTGAAAACAAACGTA
>NW_025131643.1:0-1144 GCF_004010195.1 Chiloscyllium plagiosum
AGGGTGCAGAGAAGGTTTACCAGGATGTTGCCTGGAATGGATAATAGGTCGTGCGACGATAGGTTGAGAGTGCTAGGCCTTTTCTCGTTGGAACGGCGAGGGATGAGGAGTGACTTGATAGAGGTTTATAAGATGATCAGAGGAATAGATAGAGTAGACAGTCAGAAAATGTTTCCCCGGGTGCAACAGAGTGTTACAAGGGGACATAAATTTAAGGTGAAGGGTGGAAGGTATAGGGGAGATGTCAGGGGTGGGTTCTTTACCCAGAGAGTGGTGGGGGCATGGAATGCGCTGCCTGTGGGAGTGGTAGAGTCAGAATCATTGGTGACCTTTAAGCGGCAATTGGATAGGTACATGGATGGGTGCTTAAGCTAGGACAAATGTTCGGCACAACATCGTGGGCCGAAGGACCTGTTCTGTGCTGTATTGTTCTATGTTCTATGTTCTAAAACCAGACAGAATGGGAAGCAGGGTGGGGGACTCCCACAGTTAGGGATAACAATGGGGATTACCAGGAAAATATGTGGCCTCAGATTATCAAACAATAGGAAACCAAATTCTGAGTAATAAGAGTCAGAACTCAAAACTGGAATGATAGTGTTAAGCCCCTTTTACAGCATTACATTGTTAGACACTGCATTAACAGGGAATAATTGGAATTTGTAATAAAGGCACTGGGATAATTGTGATGGAATTCAATCTTCCTATCTCACTATCTCATTGGTGATGGGTCACAGCTGAGGCTGACTCTCTCCCACTCTCAGGGGGAGTCTGTAGTTGGCTGTACAGACTCTGTTCCACTTGGGGCAGAAGGTGGCCGTGGGAAGGGCGTGCGTGGGGCGTTGGTGTGACAGCAAGCTTCTTGTGCTGTTTCCTCCTGGGTTCCCATTTTCACCGCAGCAAGTCTCAAGGTGCTCGACACCTACCCAATGCTCCTCCCCTACTTTAGAAGATCTTGGCCAAGTAATTCCCAGGATATACCAGATTTGATTAAGAGATGAAAAAAAAACGATCAATTCTGAAGTACCCAATGTTTAGGAATGTGGACGCATTTGTTAAAGAGATCGCTAAGGAGTCTCCGAGCAGGAGTGCAGTAGGAAGAGGACACATTTCAGCGTTTAATCAGGTGATAGTAACAGGAAGA
>NW_025131644.1:0-1144 GCF_004010195.1 Chiloscyllium plagiosum
ACAAGTTCTTTATCTACCTAGCTAGGACAGCCTACACACCATGTGACTTAACTTTCTGTATTAGTTTACTATGGAGAACCTTATCAACCTTACTAAAGTCCATGTATATGACATCAACAGCCCTTCCTTCATCTTTCAACTTGGTCACTTCTTCAAAAAACTCTATTAAGTTGGTAAGGCACGATCTCCCCCACACAAAATCATGTTGCCTATCACTTATAAGCTCATTCTTTTCTAAATATAAATAGATCCTATCCCTCAGTACCTTCTCCAGCAACTTTCCCACCACTGATGTCAGGCTCACTGGTCTGTAGTTACCCGGAATATCCTTACTCTCCTACTTACACGGGGGGACAACATGAGCAACCTTCCAGTCCCCTGGCACCTCACCTGTGGTTAAGGATGTTGACAGGGGATGAGAGGGGACGATGTGTTTGATTGTGTGTCCTGCTGGAGGTGGTGGAAGTGGCGGGGGAATGATTGTGTGAATGTGGAAGTGAGTGCGTGATTGCAGTGGAAAGTGAGGATGAGGGAAATTGTTCTGGAAAGGAGGTGAAGGGGTGAGGGTATAAACACAAGAGGTGGGTCCGTCACAGATGAACGTCCTGTCCACCAGAGTTGTGGGGGGGGGGGGAGGATTTCTCATTTGAGGAAAAGCGAAGCCATGTCGGAGGTTTCCCAGTGGAATGGCATCATCAAACAGAAATAACAGAGACAGGAAACTGGGAGTATGGAGTCACTGTCGGCTGATCATGTGTTCGGCCACATGGAGAAGATCTTCCTGAAAGATTGAAAAGAATCAAGCATTTTAATTGCAGATTTTTGTCTTACATCTAACCTAAAGCAGGATGTAAAATATAGGGTCAGATACTTAAGAAGATATTTCATAACGTTCAGCAATGATTGTTTCTGATCAAAAAGATGGACTCAATAAGAAGATGAACAACCCACAGTTCAAAGACTCTGTCAAGGAGAGTATTCAACTAGAGAATTCAAATTGGCGAGAATTAGTGTAGGCCCAGTTTGGGATGCTTATTTTAGGAATAAGAGGCAGAATATTATGAAAATAAATTGGCATGAAATCTCAAGACAAGTAGCAAGCACATCTCCATGTGCACAGGAATATAGTTCAAGATGGGTGTGG
>NW_025131645.1:0-1144 GCF_004010195.1 Chiloscyllium plagiosum
CAATGTCCTTTATAGACCCGTGTTCAATGTCCTTCTACCTTTACTGAGGTTTCAGTTGTCAAAAGAACTTGATATAGACCCTTCCAGCAGAGGGCCCAATTTTCAATAGTACATAGTCACCAGGATTAATATTTTTAAACGTTGGAGCTCTTTCTTCTTCCTTCTCTGGTATTTGATAGGCTTCTTTGACTGGAATGCTTTGGTTAGTTTAATCAGGTATCTGTGCATCTCTTCTGCCATGACATGCACATCAACAGAGTGTTGGGCAGTTAATGGTGCAGACCAGAGAGTCCTCAGGGGCTTTCCATATATCAGTACAGCTGCCGAGAATCCCGTCTTTTTCTGTGTCATGGTTCTCATATTAAAAAGGGCAATTGGGAGCACTTGCAGCTATTTAAGGCCCGTTACTTCTGCCAATTTGCTGAGCTGACCTTTAAGGTACCATTGGTTTGTTCTACAATTCCCTCTGCTTCGGGATGATTGGCACAATGGAATTTTTGATTCGTAATCAAACAATTACGTAGTGCCTTTAGATTAGATTAGATTACTTACAGATTAGATTAGATTACTTACAGTGTGGAAACAGGCCCTTCGGCCCAACAAGTCCACACCGACCCGCCGAAGCGCAACCCACCCATACCCCTACATTTACCCCTTATTACCTAACACTAAGGGCAATTTAGCATGGCCAATTCACCTAACCTGCACATCTTTGGACTGTGGGAGGAAAGCGGAGCACCCGGAGGAAACCCACGCAGACACGGGGAGAACGTGCAAACTCCACACAATCAGCCGCCTGAGTCGGGAATTGAACCCGGGTCTCTGGCGCTGTGAGGCAGCAGTGCTAACCACTGTGCCACCGTGCCGCCCACACGGTGCCTTGTTTCGCTCTGCACAGAAGTGGGGGCCATTATCGGAAGAGACCGTTCCTGGTCCAAATCTGGGTATGATTTCCCTTTACAGAATTTTACAAGTAGCTGTTGCTGTGCAGTCAGTACAGGGATAAGCTTCAATCGATTCCTAAATACATCGATTATCACTAAGCAATACTTTTAACAATGGCATCTAGATAACTCTATAAAATCTAACTGGATAGTATCAAACGGTGCATCTGGCAAGGGCGTTTCACCTGGTGGACACTTTA
>NW_025131646.1:0-1144 GCF_004010195.1 Chiloscyllium plagiosum
TGCCATGCTTTTAGCTGAGCTGTCATAACTTCTTTAATCTCTCTCCAAAGGTGTCCAATTCTCCAGATCCCTCTCCGGTTTCAGGTGCTCCTTGGCATCTACCTCAAAGAATGAATCAGATCCTCACCTGACCCAGTTGTTACCACACGGGTAAACTCTTCTATTTAATTTAAAACAGCAACACCGAAAATAATTATGCTGTGCAATAATGTGTAACGGTTCGTGTGGCCATAAACTCTGTAAAGTAAAAATTGACAACATTATTTCTTAAATTATAACAGAGAATAATTAACAAACCACGATTTACAATTTCTTTCTCCAGCCTATCTTTTATATACCCTTCCGATAAAACTTCCAATAAGATTTACACAACAATACTTCATATCGCAAAACCAGGCAGCTGTACGTTCTTGTCTTCAGACCTTCCTGAGTCTTCATTTCTCCTTGTTAGGAACGTCTGCGCCACACGTTACTGATCAAAAAGGTACTTGTAAGACAGGTATAATTTTCTGGCTATCTGTTACATGCTGGGATTTGTTATTTCTCCTCTCAACTGTTCACTTTTCCCAATTCTTATACCCCCAATGCATCGGATTGTGTCATTGGCTTTTAGATTTGTCAATATACTGAATTCAATCTGGATTGGAGCTGATATGTATTTTGGCACATGTTTTGAAATGATTGGGCAAATTCGAATTTGTTTTTGTCTCCAGGCAATGAGCTAATTGATTTGTTCGACCATGCCTCACATTTTTACCATGTTGAGAACACCTAGTGCTGTGTCCCATAGTTCTGCTGCTTTTTACTCTCTTAAGGTACGCCCACATATTCGTGACAACTCCCCAATTAAGAAAAAATGAACCATCATAATAACAATATGGCTCTTTTCTCTAGTTTCAAAATAAATTAGACTCACATACAGATAGCTTCAATATATTTTCACCTTAACTTCTCCCCATATACCAAAATATTTAACATTAAATGAAAACTAACCTCATCTTAACTCTATCAGTTAAATCCACGATAGCGCTTCTGCGATTACATGCCTTTACCCGCAGCATGCATGATTTTTTTAACTTTAAAATCTATAACATAAGACTCCAATAAAGTAGTCTCATATTCTTATCTTTAAGACGTTCTATGG
>NW_025131647.1:0-1144 GCF_004010195.1 Chiloscyllium plagiosum
TGGCTGTCCAGCATATTTTAGATTACATTACAGTATGGAATTAGGCCCTTCGGCCAAACAAGTCCACACTGATCGGCTGAAGCGCAACCCACCCATACCCCTAACCTAACACTACGGACAATTTCCCATGGCCAATTCACCTGACCTGCACATCTTTGGACTGTGGGAGGAAACCGGAGCACCCGGAGGAAACCCACGCAGACACGGGGAGAACGTGCAAACTCCATAGTCAGTCACCTGAGGCGGAGAATTGAACCCGGGTCTCCGGCGCTGTACCACCGTGCGCACATTTCTATTTGCCCTTGAAAAAGTGGTGAGCTGCCTTCTTGAATTGCTGCAGTCCACTTGCTGTGGGTTCACCCACAATGCCAGTAGGGATGGAATTCCAGAAATTTGACCCAACGATTCTGAAGCAACAGCAGTATATTTCCAAATCATGGTGGTGAGAGGCTTGGAGTGGGGGGAGAGGGGGTGGTTGGTGCGTGTAGGTGAAACATGCAGGTTGTGTTTGAAACAGACAAATCACAAATTTGGTGATCCCTTTGACCATGAGCTGATTACTGACACCATGCCATGACCATTATTAACTTTAACTACACACTGCTCCAGAAAGTACTTCACTGTCTTAACTCATCTGCTGTTTGAATCTCTAACTGTGAAATACAGACTTAATGATGACAACAATCTGCTGCTGGCAGTCTCAGGTTAAAACCTGCAGAAACAAATCTGATTCGAACTCACACCAAAATTCCATCCATCTGACATTACTGTGCACGCTGATCTATATCGCTACTGTGTCTGGCAATGTCTTCATTTTACTAATCTTAAGCACTTTAACTCATCTGGTCATGAAACTTCTCTCAGTCTCTCTGTGTCGTTTATCCAAATCCCTGCCAGTGGTTCATATTTAATGTGTTTTCCTTCATGTGTATTTTCTCTCATGCAGTGATTTTTGCATTCAACACCCAAATACATCACACACACGCACCCGCACACACTCACACACACACACACATACACACACAGAGACACAAACACATGCATGCTCGTACACATGCACATGCACATGCACACCTTCACTTATACTGGTCCAATGGAGATGGAAATCGTCCCCGTTTAGACAGGAATCTGTTGTATGTATCAT
>NW_025131648.1:0-1144 GCF_004010195.1 Chiloscyllium plagiosum
GCTCCCTGCACACTGCTCCAGGACTCACTCACTGCACACTGCTCGAGGACTCACTCCCTGCACATTGCTGCAGGACTCACTCCCTGCACACTGCTCCAGGACTCACTCCCTGCACACTGCTCCAGGACCCGCTCCCTGCACACAGTTCCAGGACTCACTCCCTGCACACTGCTCCAGAACTCACTCCCTGCACACTGCTCCAGGACTCGCTCCCTGCACATTGCTCCAGGACTCACTTCCTGCACACTGCTCCAGGACTCGCTCTCTGCACACTGCTCCAGGATTCAATCCCTGAACACTGCTCAAGGACTCACTCCCTGGACACTGCTCCAGGTCTCACTCGCTTGCACATTGCTCCAGGACCCGCTCACTGCACACTACTCCAGGACCTACTCCCTGCACACTGCTCCAGGACTCACTCCCTGCACATTGCTCCAGGACTCACTCGCTGCACACTGCTCCAGGTCTCAATCTCTGCTTTCTGCTCCAGGTCTCAATCTCTGCTTTCTGTTCCAGGACTCACTCCCTGCGCACTGCTCCAGGACTCACTCGCTGCACACTGCTCCAGGACTCACTCGCTGCACACTGCTCCAGGTCTCAATCTCTGCTTTCTGCTCCAGGACTCACTCTCTGCACACTGCTCCAGGACTCACTCCCTGCATACTGCTCCAGGACTCACTCCCTGCACACTACTCCAGAGCCTGCTCCCTGCACACTGCTCCAGGTCTCAATCTCTGCTTTCTGCTCCAGGACTCACTCCCTGCACACTGCTCCAGGACTCACTCCCTGCACAATTCTCCAGGACCTGCTCCCTGTACACTGCTCTGAGATTCACTCCCTGCACACTAATCCAGGACTCATTCCCTGCACTCTACCCTGGGACTCACTCCCTGCACACTGCTCCAGGTTTTGCACCCTACACACTGCTCTGGGATTCACTCCCTGCACATTGCTCCAGGATTCGCTGTCCCAGGACATATCCCTTCACACTGCTCAGTGTCTCGTTCCCTTCACACTGCTCCATGTCTCACTCTCTGTTTTCTGCTGCTGGACACACTCCCTGCACACTACTCCAGGACTCGCTCCCTGCACACTTCTCCAGGACTCACTCACTGCAAACTGCTCAAGGACTCGCTCCCTGCAC
>NW_025131649.1:0-1144 GCF_004010195.1 Chiloscyllium plagiosum
TGGCTGTGGATACCAGAATGCAGAGGTGTTTCTAGATGCACGAAATGTGAGAGTAAACATGACAAGTGATGTTATTCATCTATTCTTTATTTTCCCCTCTTTAACACTGTAGGCAATTCTGTTTTCTTTAATTAATTGGTATTGCTCTGAATTAAATTTAGCTTCTAAGTTTTGCAACCTGGTAAGTCATGAGAATTGAAATTTCACTCCTGTTTTGTTAAGGAGCAGTTATTCTTTAATTTTTTAATTAAGTAAGGTTTGTCTGGAATCAATATTTATTCATGTGCGAAGATGTAATTTTTCACATGTGAAACAATTCACATATTGTGCCTGGGCTGCCCACCAACATGATGTTACCCAGGAAGAGATCACCAAGTTGTATTCCAATCTGATTAGGGACCAGCAACAAAACCAGAAATTGCTGGCAAGACTCAGCAGGTCTGGCAGTATGTGTCGGATGAAAGCTGAGTTAACATTTTGAGTTCAGTGACATTTCATCAGATCTGTTAGTACCTCGGAGAAAGTTGTGTTTATGCTGAAGATGAAATGGGAGAGGAGGTGTAGAGGCAGTGAATATGTGGAGACAGAGAAATATAAACAGAGCAGGTAACCAAGGCGATCATGAATAGCAGGCCAGAGCAGAAGAACAACTATGTACATGATTATAAGAGCTGAGAATGAGAAAATGGGTTAGCTGTGTAGAATGCATACAATGTGATAATGGGCCGAGGAGTGTGTGGGGATGGGTGACTGTGCTAAAAGCAGCCCATGTCATATCAGGACCAGTTGAGGGGTCGGAATAAACCGTGGCTGGATGGAATCAAACACTAAAGTTATTGAACTCGATGTTAAATCCTAGAGGCTCCTACAGGGTTTCAAATCCAAAAATTAGAGATTGTTCTTTGATCTTGTGCTGAACCTTACTACAGCAAGCCCAAGACTGAATTACTGGCCAGCACAATCGCCTGATGAAGGAGCGGCACTCTGAAAGCTCGTGTGCTTCCAATTAAACCTGTTGGACTATAACCTGGTGTTGTGTGATTTTTAACTTTGGCCAGGGAATACAGTGGTGTGTTGGAGGAACAGGCAATTGGAAGCTCAGGGTCAGTAGCCAGCATCCTCAGTTCTTTGTTTCATTTTAGTG
>NW_025131650.1:0-1144 GCF_004010195.1 Chiloscyllium plagiosum
CCACAATGAAAATGCCCTGCATGCTATGATATAGCAAAAAGAAATACATTGATGTGACTTTAGATTGTCTTCAGATTGTGCTTTTTTTCATTCTGTGATACACGTAGACGTTGTCAGTATTGGGTATCACAACGTATGTTTCCTCCATTAAGTACTTTCCAACACACTCTCTCCATCTTGCTTTACTCCTTATTGACTCTTCGATATTGTCCCTATTCCCTCACTCAGTCCCAGTCCCAGAGGAATTGATGCCCGGAGTTCATGACCCCGCACTGTGTGAAGGTTGGTGTGAAGTGAGGCCAAGTGTGTTGGAGCTTGGGCTCCTGCCTCAGGCCCAGGTGTAGGGGTCTGTTCAACAATCTGCACATTGTCCTTTTTCTCCTTCTGAATGCACTGGATCAAGTTGCAGTAACGAGCTGGCAACAAGGTGTCTTGTCTGAAATGTTTCCAGCATTGGGCACAGAACTAGTTTAGTCACAGGAGACAAAGGGTAGCGATGGAAGAACGGTTTTCAGAATGGAGGGCTGTGACTAGTGATGTTCCACGAGGATCAGTGGTGGGAACTCTGCTGTTCATGATCTCCATAAATGATTTGGAGCAAAGCGTAGCTGGTCCAATGAGTAAGTTTACGGTTGATACAAAGATTGGTAGAGTTGCAGATAATGAGAAGGATTGTCAGAGGATACAGCAGGATATTATATCAGTTGGATGCATGGACAGAAAAATGGCAAATGTAGTTTAATCCAGCCAAATGTAGTTTAATCCAGGTGATGCATTTTGAAAGGTGATGGACAGGTGGTAATTATACAGTGAATGGCAGAATTCTTTGGAGTATTGATATGCAGAGGGATCTGGGTATGTCTGTTGCCAGATCACGGAAGATGGCAGCACGGGGAGGTAAGGCTGTAAAAAAGGGTTATGGCATGCTTGCTTTCATTGGAAGGGGCATTGGGTATAAGAATAGACAAGTTATGCTGCAGCTTTATCGAACATTAGTTAGGCCACACTTGGGAATATTGCATTCAGTTCTGGTCACCACACTACCAGAAGGATGTGGATGTTTTGAAGATGGTGCAGAAAATGTTTATCAGAATATTGTCTGGTATAACAAATAGTAGTCCTGAAGAAAGGTTGGATAGACTGG
>NW_025131651.1:0-1144 GCF_004010195.1 Chiloscyllium plagiosum
GCAGGAAACACAAAGCTAGCAGACAGGGTGCAGTTGATAATGCTAATGGAATGTTTGATCTCATTTCAAGTTGGTTGGAGGACAAGAGTCAGGACGTCTTGCTGCAGCCGCACAAGATGCTGGTGAGACCACATCAGGAGTGCTGTGAGCAGCTTTGCTTCCTTTATTTAGGGAAATGTTTCATTTCATTGGATGCAGTTCAGAGAAGATTCACTTGGATGATCTGTAGTATGGAGAGATTGCCTTAGGAACAAAGGTTTAACAGGCTGGGACACTACTTGCTGCAGTTTAGATAAATGAGAGGTGATCTCATTGAAACATTCAGGATTCTTAACGGGTCTGACAGGGTAAATACTGAGAGGAGGTTTCCCCTCATGGGAAAGTCTAGAACCAGAGGACATAGATTTATATTAGTGCCCTTTTTTCTCAGACAGAGATGAGGAGAATTTTCCTGTCTGAGGGTTGTCTTTGGAATTCCATGCCATAGAGAGCTGTGGGGCAGAATTATTGAGTCATCCAGCATGGAAACAGACACTTCAGTCCTACCAGTCCATGTCAAACACAATCTCAAACTAAACTAGCCCACCTTCATGCTCCTGGCCCATATCCCTCCAAGCCTTTCCTATTCATCTACCCATCCAAATGTTTTTTAAACATTGCAATTGTAACCACATCCACCACTTCTTCAGGAAATAAATTCCACATGGGAACCACCCTCTGTGGGAAAACATTGCTCTTAAGTCTTGATAAAATCTCTCTTCTTACTTTAAAAATATGCACCCGAGTCTCGAGATCCCCCATCCTCTGAATAAAACCCTACAAATTAACACATTATTTTATAAACTTCTATCAGGTCACTTCCCAACCTCCTGTGATCCAGTGGAAAACATCCCAACCTATCCAGCCTTTCTTTATAACTCAAACCTCCCATACTTTGCAGCATCCTGGAACATCTCATCTTAACCCACTCTAGCTTAATAATATCCTTCCTATAACTGGGCGACCAGAACCGGACCCAGTATTCCGGAAGAGGCCTCATCAATGTTCTGGACAACGTTACATGACTTTCGAACTCCTCTACTCAAAAGGCTGAGCAATTAAGGCAAGCCTACGAAACGCATTTCCTAACATCCTATGTGATGTA
>NW_025131652.1:0-1144 GCF_004010195.1 Chiloscyllium plagiosum
AGGAACACACAAACTGACTGGAGAAGGTACACTCAAACTGACTGGAAAAGGAACACACAAACTAACCGGAAAAGGAACACACAAACTGAGTGGAAAAAGAACATACAAACTAAGTGGAAAAGGAATATTACAAACTGACTGGAAAAGGAACACACAACGTGACTGGAAAAGGAACACACGAACAGACTGGAAAAGGAACACTCAAACTGACTGGAAAAGGAACACACAACGTGACTGGAAAAGGAACACACACACCGACTGGAAAAGGAACACTCAAACTGACCGGAAAATGAACATACAAACTGAGTGGAAAAGGAATATTACAAACTGACTGGAAAAGGAACACACAACGTGACTGGAAAAGGAACACACATACTGACTGGAAAAGGAACACACAAACTGACTGGAAAAGGAACACACATACTGACGAGAAAAGGTACAAACAAAATGACTGGAAAAGGAACACACAAACTGAATGGAAATGAAACACACATACTGACTGGAAAAGATACATACAAACTGACTGGAAAGGAACACACATACCGAATGAAGAAGGTACACACAATCTGACTGGAAAAGAAACACACAAACTGACTGGAAAAGGAACATACAAACTGACTGGAAAAAGAACACACAAACTGACTGGAAAAGGAACACACTTACTGACTGGAGAAGGTACACACAAACTGACTGGAGAAGGTACACACAAACTGACTGGAAAAGGAACACATATACTGACTGGAAAAGGAACACACAAAGTGACTGGAAAAGGAACACACATACTGACTGGGGAAGGTACACACATACTGACTGGAAAAGAAACATACAAACTGACTGGAAAAGGAACACACAAACTGACCGGAAAATGTACACACATACTGACTGGAGAAAGAACACACAAACTGACTGGAAAAGGAACACACGAACCGACTGGAAAAGGAACACTCAAACTGACCGGAAAATGTACACACATACTGACTGGAGAAAGAACACACAAACTGACTGGAAAAGGAACATCCAAACTGACTGGAAAAGGACCACACAAACTGAATGGAAAAGGAACACACATACTGACTGGAGAAGGTACACACAAACTGACTGGAAAAGGAACACACAAACTAACCGGAAAAGGAACACACAAACT
>NW_025131653.1:0-1144 GCF_004010195.1 Chiloscyllium plagiosum
AGTTGCTGCATCCCCATTATCCACCTTGCTGGTGACATTCTCAAAGACCTCCAGCAGGTTTGTCAAGCGCAACCTGCCCATCATGAAACTGTGCTGACACTGGTGAATTGATCTTTGTTTTTCCAAGTGTTCAGTTATTTCCTATTTTATGGTTGACTGAAGAAACTTCCCCACTACAGAGGTTAAACTCACTGGTCTACAGTTTGTTTATTTTTGCCTATCTCCTGTTTTATGTACGAGTACTACATTATTAATTTTTCAAGATATCGGTATGGTTCCAGAATTCAAGGATTTTTTCAATATCCTAACTAACACATCCACTATCTCTGCTGTTACTTCCTTTAATATGATAGACTGCAGGCTGAGGGTCTGACCTGCCTATAATCCCATCAATATACTTAATATCTTCTTCCTCGTCATCGTACTTCTATCGCGATCCTTTGCAGTTGTTTTAAATTTTGGGAATAAATTATCTTGCACTGTGAATACAGAAAGTGTTGGTTTTGCCTCTGCCATTTCTGAGTTTCCCATTATTACCTCGCCATTTTCATCCTCTCAGAGGCCAACATTTACTTTCAGCATTTTTAAACCTTTTTCTAATCAGAGAAGCGTTCTTTATCATTTCTTATGTTTTTTCCTCATTTTCCTTCATAGCCATTTTGATTATGTTTTTAGTAACTGTTTGGTGACAATTAAAGTGATTTTCTTTAATTCCTGAAAGGATGAGGGTGTCGCTGGTTAAACAGCACTCATTGTCTGTCCCTAATTGCCCAAAGGGCAGTTAAGCGTCAACCAAATTTGTGTGGGTTTGAAGTCACATGTAGGTCAGACCAGGTAAGGATGGTGTTTTCCGGTCATAAAAGACATTCATGACCGGTGTCACGGGTGTTTCCAACCATGACCAATGGATTCATTACCATCAATAGACTCTTAATTCCAGGTTCATATTGGATTCAAATTCCACCATCTGCTGTGGTGGCATTTGAAGCCATATCCCCAGAACATTATCTGGATTAGCAGTCACTGATAGCACCACCAGGCAAGAACCTTCATATTATTGCTGATTTCCTTGTTAAGACATGGATTGCTTTTCAACTTTTTATAATTCCTCTTCCACTCAGGATTAAACTTTATTTGAGGGGTT
>NW_025131654.1:0-1144 GCF_004010195.1 Chiloscyllium plagiosum
ATTTCCTCTGTCTAAAACCCTCATGACGTGGAAAACTTCAATCAGACCATCTTTCAGCCTTGTGTTCACCAAAGAGAGCTGACCCAACTTTGCAATCTACCTTCATGACCGACATTCCTCATACACGGCACCATTCACTTCAACTTGTTAAGCGCTGTCTGCAGTCACTTCCCTTCCCCGCTTCCTGAAGTATCATCCTCAGAATTGAGTGTAATACAGGTGGAGGATTCATTCAGACTCGGATTGCGCGGACGAAAATCTGCAATACTTGTTTTCACTTTGAACAAGTGTTTCCCTTCGCCGTGTTCTCTGCAATGATACCATAAAACCATAAGGCATAGGAGTGGAAGTAAGGCCATTCGGCCCATCGAGTCCACTCCACCATTTAATCATGGCTGATGGGCATTTCAACTCCACTTACCCGCATTCTCCCCGTAGCCCTTCATTTCTTGTGACATCAAGAATTTATCAATCTCGGCCTTGAAGCCATTTAGCGTCCCGGCCTCCACTGCACTCCGCGGCAATGAATTCCACAGGCTCACCACTCTCTGGCTGAAGAAATGTCTCCGCATTTCTGTTCCTAATTTGCCCCCTCTAATTCTAAGGCTGTGCCCACGGGTCCTAGTCTCTTCGCCAAACGGAAACAATTTCTTAGCATCCACCCTTTCCAAACCATGCATTATTTTGTAAGTTTCTATTAGATCTCCCCTTAACCTTCTAAACTCCAATGAATACAATCCCAGGATCCTCAGCCGTTCCTCATATGTTCGACCTGCCATTCCAGGGATCATTCGTGCGAATCTCCGCTGGACATGCTCCAGTACCAGTATATCCTTCCTGAGGGGACCAAAACTGGACACATTACTCCAAATGGGGCCTAACCACAGCTTTATAAAGGCTCAGTAGCACATCGCTGCTTTTATATTCCAACCCTCTTGAGATAAATGACAACATTGCATTCGCTTTCTTAATCACGGATTCAACCTGCATGTTTACCTTTAGAGAAGGTAAACCTCTGTCCCATACCCAATTCAGGCAGTCCGATCTTATTTAATGAAGCGGTTTTTGAGAAAAGTAATCCGGCAGTTTTGTTCAGGTCAATTTAAGAAAAGAGGGTTAGCCTGGGATTGGCACTCCCACACGT
>NW_025131655.1:0-1144 GCF_004010195.1 Chiloscyllium plagiosum
GGTGAACATGGTCGGGTCGGAATCACGTGCACCTCCACCTATGACAACCCATAAAGCTACCGCACTTGACTGGTTACACTATAAACAGCAGGACTAACATCAGATACAAGAGAGAGAGATGATCCCAAGACTAACAAATCAGATATAAGTTCTGTCGTCTGTCAAACCCATGCATAAAAGTCCATGGACCATTAAAGAACTTACTGGAGGAGAGGACTCCACAAATATCCCCATCCTAAATAATGGAATATCCCTGTGCATCCATGTAAAAGATGCAGTATCTGCACCATCCTCAGCCAGAAGTGTTGAGTCGATTACCCACCTCACCCTCAATATGATACCCTCAGAATTACAGATGCCTGTCTTCAACCAATTCAATTCACTGCACGTGATATGAAGCAACAGCTGGACACTGTAGATACGACAAAGGCATTTGGCCCTGACGCCATTCCTGCAATAGGACTGAGGACTTTTGCTACAAAACAAGCCGTATACCTGAGGAAGCTGTTTCATTCCAGCTCCAACTCTGACAACTCCCTGGCAATGTGGGTAATTAGCAACTGCAGTTCTCACTTTCTCCTAATGTTGGTATTACTCAACTATGTCCCATCCCCTAAGAAGGGAATAATTACAATCAGACCAATTGCCACGCCCTCAGTCCCATCACGATGGTCAAATTGGTTGGAGTTATTTTTGATAGAGCTGTCAAACAGCACAGAAATAATCGGTTCAGTGTGGTTTTGGATAGGGCCCCATGTGGAGGTGGCGCTGTTGTGGAATTGTCATTGGATTGCTAATACAGACCAGGATAATTCTCTGGCAACTGGTGCAAGTTAAAAACAATTAATAAAATATTGAGATCTAATATCTGGTGTCAGTAATAGTAATCTTGTGTTCAATGTCGATTACAGACGTCGATCTCCTTCCCCAGTGTACTTTCAGGAAGTGAATCTCCCGTGCTTTCCTGGTCTGGCCTAAAAGTGACTCCAGACACACTGACATGTGATACACTCTTCAATGGTCCCTGAAACGGCTAAGCAAGGCACTCAATTGTATCAAACTGCTCCGAGGTCTTAAAGGATAAACCCGGAGAGAACAGTCGGCACCAGCATCGTTATCAGAAAAGGGAATGGGAAACACAATC
>NW_025131656.1:0-1144 GCF_004010195.1 Chiloscyllium plagiosum
ACTCCAAATCAACAATAAATCCCTCGGCGGAGCGCGCAAGGGCTGTTTGGCAGTGGCTGATTGTAGGCTCGATGACGTTTGTTTAACGGTTTAAATTTGAAAGTTTTTTTAGAAAGCGCAGCGCGGTCCCGGAAGCTGGTGTAGCGCCAGGAGAGGAACCCGAGGCACTACAGAGGTAGTGCCTCCCACCCTCCCTTCTCCTCTAACCTAATAATAAGACCCGTTGTGGTAAGTCGGGAACTGCTGCATTTTGCTTGATCTATTCTTTAGACCTAGTTTTTTTTAAAGGTTACATTTCGAGGGATGGCAGTAAAGGCAGTGCAATGTTCCTCTTGCAACATGTTTGAGGTGAGGGATGCCATGGTCGTCCCTGCTGACTACACTTGCACGAAGTGCACCCATCTCCAGCTCCTCCAAAACCGTCTCAGGGAACTGGAGCTGGAGTTGGATGAACTTAGAATCATTCGGGAGGCAGAGGGGGTCATACATCGGAGCTTTAGGGAAGTAGTAACTCCAAAGATTGCAGTGAGGGGACAGGGAGGAAGCAGCCAGTGCAGGGACCCCTTCCAGCCGTTCCCCTCAAGAACAAGTATACCATGTTGGATACTTGTGGGGGGGACGACTTACCAGGGGTAAGCAATAGTGTTCAGGCCTCTGGCACGGAGCTTGTCCCCGTTGCTCAGAAGGGAAGACTGGAGAAGAGCAGAGTTATTGGGGATTCGATAGTTCGGGGCACAGATAGGCGATTTTGTGGGGGCGAGAGAGACTCACGTTTGCTATGTTGCCTCCCAAGTGCAAGGGTGTGTGACGTCTCTGATCGTGTTTTCCAGACGGGAAGCAGCTCGAAGTCGTGATCCACATTGGCACCAACGACATAGGTAGGAAGAGGGATGAGGATGTTAGGCAGACATTCAGGGAGCTAGGTTGGAAGCTCAGAGTTAGAACAAACAGAGTTGTTGTCTCTGTTTTGTTGCCCGTGCAACACGATAGAGCGTCGAGGAATAGGGAGAGAGAACAGATAAATGCGTGTCTACAGGGATGGTGCAGGAGGGAGGGATGCCGGTATCTGGATAACTGTTTTTTTTCTGGGGAAGGTGGGACCTCTATAAATAGGATGGTCTACACCTGAAGCTGAGGGGCACCA
>NW_025131657.1:0-1144 GCF_004010195.1 Chiloscyllium plagiosum
CTTATTGCCATTGAATATTATAAAATCCTAACGTTGTTTCCTCATCTAGCGATGGAGGCTGTCTTGCCTCCATCCCTGGACATACACTGTGTAGGATTCGGCGCTTTTACCACCACTTCCCAGGTTCCGAATCCAGATGCGAAATTTCATATTTATTATTCCTGACTGTTGCAACTGCAAAATCTGCGTAGGTCTGACGGGAATCAATATCTCAGAACAGTTAATGTCGCCGAGAACATCAGAGCGCCTCTGAAAAAAGGAGCAAGATTGCAAACTGTCTTTCATCAATGGCAGGAAACATTGCTGTTTGTTGGAACATGAACGCTACATTTTCCTGTTTGAAGACATTTCTGAAAAGCAAACTTTTTCTCGGAGCAGTTTTCCACTTTTCCTCATGATGCCATCAGTTTTGGATTAAATCGGCCAGGCTCCCATTAATGACTCTTCTTTGCATCCTCTCTGCTCAATTGCCGTGTACTGTCCCTCAGAGTAAACCACCACCAGTTCTCTCTCTCCAATAATAGTCCAGAATTAAGATGGTGACTTTACCGTTAAATATGTGGCTCACTGTCACACTTTGTGATATCACAGCCCTGGAGCGCACAAGGGACATTTTATTCTCTATTACGTGCATTATATAGATCAATTATGCTGGTAGGAGGTAAACAGAAATATTCGTCGTACATATAATACCAAATAAATTGAGTATCTAAAATGGCAGCCTCATAACCCATTACAGCGACTCAGTGAGTATCACTAAATAAAATTCACAGAGTAAATGAAGAGTCCGCAAGGCTTCATCAAATCTGGTAGAATACTTTGAGGAGTCAAAGAGCAAGTGAGACAAAGCAGAGCTAGAGGATGTGACTTGTTTTCATTTCCAAAGGGCATTTGACAGTGTGCATTTTGGGGAGGTGTTAAATAAGAATGCATTGTGTTACAGGCAAGGTACTGGCATGGATTGAAGAGTGGCCGAATGGCAGAAAACGTGGAGTTGGGATAGCGGGTTTTTTTTTCAGGATTGCAGGCGGTGACGCGTGGAGGTCATCAGGTGTTTGTGTTGAAACCATAATTTTTCACGTTATGCATGAATGATCTTTTGAAAGGGATGGAGGGCGTTATTATTACGTTTTCAGATGAGACA
>NW_025131658.1:0-462 GCF_004010195.1 Chiloscyllium plagiosum
GTCCTCACTGATACCGGGAGTTCGAGTCCACACAGATACCGGGAGCTCGAGTCCACGCTGAGACCGGGAGTTCGACTCCACACTGAGACCGAGATTTCGAGTCCCCACTGAGACCGGGAGTTCGACTCCACACTGAGACCAGGTGTTCGACTCCACACTGAGACCAGGTGTTCGAGTCCACACTGAGACCGAGAGTTCAAGTCCACACTGAGACCGGGAGTTCGAGTCCACACTGAGACCGGAAGTTCGAGTCCACGCTGAGACCACGAGTTTGTGTCCACACTGAGACCTGGAGTTCGCGTCCACACTGAGACCGTGTCTTCGACTCCACACTGAGAGCGGGAGTTCGCGACCACACGGAGACCGAGAGTTCGAGTCTTCACTGATATCGGGGGTTCGAGTCCACACTGAGACCGAAAGTTCGAGTCCTCACATTTACCGGGAGTTCGAGTCCACACTGAG
>NW_025131658.1:542-1144 GCF_004010195.1 Chiloscyllium plagiosum
CCGTGTCTTCGACTCCACACTGAGACCGAGAGTTCGAGTCTTCACTGATATCGGGGGTTCGAGTCCACACTGAGACCGAAAGTTCGAGTCCTCACATTTACCGGGAGTTCGAGTGCACACTGAGACCGGGAGTTCGAGTCCACACTGAGACCAGGAGTTCGAGTCCACGCTGAGACGGCGAGTTCGAGTCCTCACTGATACCGGGAGTTCGAGTCCACACTGAGACCGGGAGTTCGAGTCCACACTGATATCGGGAGTTCGAGTCCACACTGAGACCAGGAGTTTTTGTCAACGTTGAGACGGCGAGTTCAAGTCCACACTGAGACCGGGAGTTCGAGTCCACATTGAGACCAGGAGTTTGTGTCTCCACTGAGACCAGGAGTTCGAGTCCACCCTGAGACCGGGTGTTCGAGTCCACACTGAGACCGGGGGTTCGTGTTCACGCTGATACCGGGTGTTCGAGTCCATGCTGAGACCGGGAGTTCGAGTCCACATTGAGACCAGGAGCTTGAGTCTACACTGAGACCGGGAGTTCGAGTCCACGCTGAGACCGGGAGTTCGTGTCCACACTGAGACTGAGAGTTCAAATCCACATTGAGACC
>NW_025131659.1:0-1144 GCF_004010195.1 Chiloscyllium plagiosum
GAAATTACCTCGTTCAGGTGATCATATAACCAGCGGTTAGAGCTTCAAAACGAGCGAGGAACGACAAAGAAGTTTGCATCAGGTACTTTTTATTCTGAGTTTTTGAAATCGGAAATACTTTTTCAGAAAGCAAAAAACATGGTAGAAGATGATTCCAGCATTTTGACAGGCCACGTGCAAACACAAGGAGTGGATTTAACAGGGACAGGGACTCTGGGCTGCCTGGATGGGGAGGCAAAAGTGACACACTCACGAATTGTTTAGCGTTCATCGGAAAGGAATTGCATAACACCGGCAACTGAACATGTTAAGTGTAAGAAGAGCTGGTGGTGTTGAAATGTGCAGCAGCTGGTTCGACGTGCACTACTACAAACTGTTAATGTACTGAGCAGTTTGTTTTAGCTTTGCATTAAATCGAAGGCGGTAAGCTCAATCCGCTGGCTAACTGGTTTATGGTATAGAGTAAGAATAACAACGTGGGATTTATTGTCGCACTCTCTCAGGTTGTCAAAAAGATCATCATCTGCACTGCTCACGGGGTCTGTAATACAATTGTGATTCTAGTGAGCAGGAATGGACCTGTCGATGTCAACCATCATTATCATTGCCATCTGTTGCCTTGAACATTTGGTCACAATGACCAGTAACGGGACTGAGTTCGTTTATTACTCACTGATCTCCTCCCGAAAAGTCCACGGACAAGATTCGTCCTTATTCCAGTTTGAACCCTCTGTTCTGCACAGCAGCAAAACTATTTGTCATGATTAACCAGATTCGCTGACAACATTCAGTCTACCCTCAAAGATAAATCTAAATCCTTTCGAACGGTTTAACGAGCTGTGTGAGTTTGCAGCAAACAGGATGATCTGAAACGAGTTTGACAGCCTTTCCAAGAATGTAATCCAGTGCAGTGTCAGAGATTTGAAAAAGGTCATCAAGCTAAAATATCACCTCTGTTTCTTGATCCACCGATGGATAATCACTTGGGGAATATGTGCAGTTTTGCGGTTAATAATTGATGCCTTTCCCAAAGACAGAACAATCCCACAAATCAGAAATTGGAATTTTAGAATCGATGCTGCTTTATTCCACATTATTCTTCAACTACGTGTCACTCTGATGCTCCAATAATTCCTGATCAACG
>NW_025131660.1:0-1145 GCF_004010195.1 Chiloscyllium plagiosum
AAGAAGACCAGAATTGCACGCAATAATCCAACAGTGGCCTAACCAACATTCTGTACAGCTACAACATGACCTCCCAACTCCTGTACACAATACTCTGACCAATAAAGGAAAGCATACCAAACACCTTGTTCACTATCCTATCTACCTGTGACTCCACTTTCAAGGAGCTATGAACCTGCACTCCAAGGTCTCTTTGTTCAGCAACACTCCCACGGACCTTACCATTAAATATATAAGTCCTGCTAAGATTTGCTTTTTCAAAATGCAGCACCTCGTATTTATCTGAATTAAACTCCATCTGCCACTTCTCAGCCCATTGGCCCATCTGATCAACATCCTGTTGTAATCTGAGATAACCTTTTTTGCTGTCCAATACATCTCCAATTTTAGTGTCATCTGCAAACTTACTAACTATACCTCTTATGCTCGCATCTAAATCATTTATGTAAATGATGAAAAATAAAGGACCCAGCATCGATCCTTGTGGCACTCCAATGGTCACAGGCCTCCAGTCTGAAAAACAACCCTCTGCCACTACCCTGTGTCTTCTATCTTTGAGCCACTTCTGTATCCAAATGGCTAGTTCTCCCTGTATTCCGTGAGATTTAACCTTGCTAACCAGTCTCCCATGGGGAACCTTGCCGAACGCCTTACTGAAGTCCATATAGATCACATCTACTGCTCTGCCCTCATCAATCCTTTTTGATACTTCTTCAAAAAACTCAATCAAGTTGGTGAGACATCATTTCCCATGCACAAAGCCATGTTAACTATCCCTAATCAGTCCTTGCCTTGCCAAATACATGCACATCCTGTCTCTCAGGATTCCCTCCAACAACTTGCCCACCACCAATGTCAGGCTCACTGGTCTATAGTTCCCTGGCTTGTCCTTACCACCTTTCTTAAAGAGTGGCACCACGTTTGCCAACCTCCAGTATTCCGGCACCTCACCTGTGACTATCAATGATACAAACATCTCAGCAAGAGGCCCAGCAATCACTTCTCTTGCTTCCCACAGAGTTCTTGGGTACACCTGATCAGGTCCTGGGAATTTATCCACCTTAATGCTTTTCAAAACGTCCAGCACTTCCTCATCTGTAATATGGACACTTTTCAGGATGTGACTATCTTCCATGTCCTTTTCC
>NW_025131661.1:0-1145 GCF_004010195.1 Chiloscyllium plagiosum
TCTGGCTCCTGTTCTGGACTTGTAGTGAAAGGAAGGACATCCCAGTTCAGATCATTATATGGAGCGACATGGTGGCTGAGTTGATTCCAGCCTCGGGCGATGTCTATGTGGAGTTTACACATTGTCCCTGTTTATGCATTGTCCCTGTGTATCCAGGTGCTCCAGTTTCCTCCCACAGTCCAATGATGTGCAGACCATGCCACGTTGCCCACACTGCGCTCGGTGAATTAATCAGATGGGAATGGGTCTGGTTGGGTTACTCTTCGGAGGGTTAGCATGGACATGTTGGGCCATTTGGCCTGTTTCCACACTGTAGGGAGTCTAAGTTAAACAAGGTTCTGTAAATGCTATGGCGTAGTATGTTAAGAGAGTTCATTTACACGGAGGTGTATTACTTTGTGGTAAGTTCGGCTTCTCATTCTCTAGAAAATTTACTCCCACTTATCCAGCATCATGAATTATCCAAGGTATTGAAGCCTTCTTTCTCATTCTTCTCCCGTTGGTTCTCCGATATATTTCCATGTATATTAATGAATTAAGTGCTTAAGTCGGCATGTTGTGGATTATTTCCATAAAGCAGATGGCCGAGGTTAAATCACTCTCTCGAGATCGAAATGTTGGGTTAGAGTAACTAGTGTGCCTAGATTTTATTGACGTGCTGCATTTGGTCAATCCATTTACACCCATATAATGGGTACAGTGACACTGAGAGTGGATTGCATTTTATATCCAGAAGATTGAACTGGTATTATCTCCTTTAAAGTTTAGTTGCTGTCTATTTTGTCCTAAGGTATATGGCAGAAGATAAAAAAAGACATGCATATCAACACTGTTCAAGTCGTTCAGACTTAGTTTCACATTCTCTATGTGTGAATACTTTCAACATTATTTTATTAGCTGATATATGAAGAAAGGAGGTTGATTATACATTTATTAACATGAACTTTGTGCAGTATGCATAACACCTTCATACCTTAAAGAAACTTTGAAAATTTTGTATAAACACAGGAAATCTGTCAACATTAATAAGAGTGAAACACAGATAATGTTTCCAGTCTGATATGATCACTCAGAACAGAATGAGAGAAAATAAGGAGTCCCAACAGAGTCGTAACTTTAACACTGTTCCTCTCTCCGCATGTGTT
>NW_025131662.1:0-1145 GCF_004010195.1 Chiloscyllium plagiosum
AGTTGCAGTCTGGGATGAAGTTCAATCTTCATTGATAGAGAGAGGAGCAGCAACTCCTTCACAAGCGCATGGTCCAACTTCCGCATTCCGACCATACGGGGGAGGCTCTCAATGGCAGGAGGACCACACTCCTTCCGGTCCTTCAGGGTCGATCAAGAATGTTGAGTGCCATTTTCGCTGACAGCAAAGAGCATGCGCAGTATTTTGTTGACACTAGCGGACATGCGCAGTGCTTCCTGACATCGAGAAGCATTTTCAGTATGCCCCTTGGAGATGCTGGTCCAACTGCCAATCGGAGAGAAAAAACGGCTGGAGCCCACTTCTTTTGTTTTCCTGGGGCTCAACAGTTTATTCCTTTTGCATTTTGTCTGGCTGCTCAACTCTTGAATGTCTTTTCCCCAGGGTAGAGGAAATCCAAAACTGGAGGGGCATAGGTTTAGGGTGAGAGGGGAAAGGCTTAAATGGGACCGAACTGGTAACATTTTCATGCAGAGCGTGGTATATGTATGGAATGAGCTGCCAGAGACAGTGGTCGAAGCTGGAACAATTACAACATTTAAAAGGCATCTGGATGGGTATATGAATAGGAAGGGTTGAGAGAGATATGGGCCAAATGGTGACAAATGGATCACCAGATTAATTTAGAATATGTGGTTGGCATGCACCGAAAGGTTTATTTACCAGCTCTGCAACTCTATGACTCTATTTCTACTTAATCTGAACCAACTTCACAACACGTGAAATTGGCCATTCCATCCTTCCAGCCTGTCCTCAACTGTGGCCTAATTGCAGATTTCAATGCAAGTTTCAGATAAATGTCTGAAGTGTTTTTTTTTAAATAATTGAATTTGCTTTCAAACTTTACTGATGTTTTTGAAAATATCATTTTAGCGATTCTCAATGTTTAAGATAAGCCTTTCTCACATCACCCCTCCCATCTCCCAGGTAGAGTAATCACCAACCGCTCTCTCTCTCTCCTTAGAAGAGCTGATACAGTGATCAAAGAGCGCTCGAGGCACAAGAAAGGACCAGGGTGGGGCTGCGGGTCAAGAAATTGGGCAGGAAACAGAGGCTAGGGGGAAGAGAGAGAGAGAAATGGACACGGGGACTGGGCATTGGAGTTAGAGAAACCCTGGGGGTGCACA
>NW_025131663.1:0-1145 GCF_004010195.1 Chiloscyllium plagiosum
TCCTTTTGTTCCATTACACTCCTTAAGGCCCTCCCATTCATCATTTAACTCCTACCTGGATTTGACTTTCCAAAATGCAAGACGTCACACTTATCTGTATTAAACTCAAATTGCTATTTCTGACCCAACTTCCCCAGCTGACCAAGGTAATGCTGCAATTTCTGATAATGTTACTCATTGTAAATGATGCCTCCTAATTTAGAGTCATCTGCAAACTCACTAACCTTGCGTTGTGCACTCTGGTCCAAATCATTGGTATAAGATAACGAACAGCAATGGGACCAGGACCGACCACTGAGGCACTCCACTAGTCACAGGCCTCCAGTCCGACAAGCATAACTCCACTATAGCCATTTGTTTCAGAACGTCAAGCCAATTGTGTTGCCAATTTGCCAGTTTACATTGGAGTCCATGCGATCTAACCTTCCAGAGCGGCTTACCATTTGGAACTTTATCAAAGGCCTTACTGAAATCCATATATACTATGTCCACCACCCTGCCCTTGTCAACCTTTATGGTCACTTCCTCAAAAATTCTAACGCATGATCTGCCACGCACAAAGCTATGCTGACTGCTCCAAGTCAAACTCTGTTTTTCCAAATGCATGCATATCTTTTACGTCAGAACCTTCTCAAGTGGTTTACCGAAAACAGAAATGAAGCTTCCTGGTCTATCTTTCCCAGGCTTTTCTTTGCAACCCTTCTTGAATAAGGGCACAGCATTTGTTATCGCCCAGTCTTCCGGGTCCTTGACCCCTGAACTGTCTTCTCTCGCTACCTGCAGTGCTCTTGGATATATCTGGTCAGGACCAAGAGATTTATCTGACTTTATGATTTCTAATATGTCCATCAGCACCTCTACTGTGATATGGACTGTACCAAGATATCACAACTAACCTCCCAAAGGTCACAGGTCTTCATGTCTTTCTTCATGATAAACACAGATGGGAAATTGAGGACCTCACCCAATTGTTGAGGTTTTACACATGCGTGGCCATTTTGTATTGTCAGGCGTCCTATTCTCTCTCTACTTGTTCTTTTTCTTTCTTATACTAAATTTGGATTCACATTTATCTGCTCAGCCAAGGCTATCTCATACCCCCTTTTCACCTTGCTCCTGTATCCCCTGTGTAACTCCAGGGATTC
>NW_025131664.1:0-1145 GCF_004010195.1 Chiloscyllium plagiosum
TTTGGAAAATGTCAAAGAAGTAGAAGGCTCTGCTCAGTTTAAAATGTCCACAACAAGTAATTGAACAGAACGTTTGTAAAGAAAACGAATCTACTTCAGGCACAGCAGGGAAGGGGACATCTCTGAGAAGAGGAGAAGTCTCTGCAGAAGTGAGAGTGTTGCACCTAAATAGAAGCAGTGTACGAAAAAAGGAAAACGAGCTTGAAATTGGCAGGTAGTTTATTGTGGGTATCACGGAGACGTGCTTGCAAGTGGATCAGGGTTGGGAGATCACAATCGATCCAACGGATGCTGTGATTATATTTGTCCATCTTTGCACCTTTGCAAAAGTCATCCACTGTGTCCGTTGCATCTGATGATGTTTCCTCCATATCGGCACATAGGAGGCCAACTTGTGAATCATGTGAGGGAAAATACCTGGGCCACCAAACCAATCCCACTGCCGGTTAGCTGAGCACTTTAAGCCCCCTATCCACTCCAATGTAGGTTCTGGGTCCTCCGTCGCCATACCCCAGCCGGCTGAATCCTGGAGGAGTGAAGCCTCCTCATCCGCCTTGGCACCCTGCAAACCCACGGGATTAACGTGGATTTCACCTTTGGTCAAAATTCCCTCATGCCAGTCCCAAGCCTCAAGTGGAAACCGCACTCTTTCCCTGCTCAAAATCTTTCGCATTTATCAGCTCAACCCTCCTCTCCAATCTAACAACTTCTCCCCTTTTTTATCTATCTTTTGTATTCTCAGCAACCTTGCCCCCAGCCCCAACTGCCTGCTATTTATCTCTCAGCTTCCCAGCCCACCAGCTTCATTTCTGATGAAGAGCTTACGTCCGAAACGTCCATGCTCCTGCTCCTCGGATGTTGCCTGGCCTGCTGTGATTTTCTAGCGCCACACTCTTGACTCTGATGTCCAGGATCTGTGATCCGCACTTTCCCCTGAGGTTTGAAAAGGTCAACACAGAATAGGCAGCCATTGTGTTTGATACATCTGGAGTGATGTGTGTACCAAAATAAACAGGAAGGCACGTCTTCAGCAACAACATGGAGCCGAGCACCAACCGGGTCACCGTCATCTCTCACAAACAATGAATATCTTTCTTGTTCCCTGATGTCCAACTTGTTCTCGTTTCACCCTAATTTCACATCAG
>NW_025131665.1:0-1145 GCF_004010195.1 Chiloscyllium plagiosum
TGTTGGGCCACGGGGCGGTGTGGTTGATTGGTGCAGTTCACACTGCTGCGACTGAGCTAATGTTATTGTTGGAAAGCTGAAATAATTTGGTGGAAAAAACTAAAAAAAAATATTTCAGCAGTTCTACCATTCCTTCATATAACTGCAGCATCTCAACTCCATGTACACTGACTCTGTATCCCTTTTCCACCCAAAGATCAGCTCCATGGAGATAAAACACAGGCTGAAGCCTTCAAGTGGATGATTTGTTTCAGAATGTCATTGTCCTGAAGTAGTCTGTCAATTATTTGGAGAGAGATTCTGTTCCCGAAATGCCATGGGATAATGAATAATTAATGAACATTTTCTCTTAGATGAGATTCCCCACAGTATGGAAACAGGCCCTTTGGCCAAACAAGTCCACACCAACCATCCAAACAGCAACCCATTCTCCCACCCCATATTTAAACCTGATTAATACATCCAACATGGCCAATTCACCTGCCTATCTTTGGATTGTGGGAGGAAACCTGAGTACCCAGAGGAAACCCATGCAGACACGGGGAGAATGTGCAAACTCCATACAGGCAATCACCTGAGGTGGGAATTGAACCCAGGTGCCTGGTGCTGTGAGGCAGCAGTGCTAACCACTCATCCACCACACCACTCTGGACTACCTACAAGATGTGCTGCAGAAACTTACCAAAAAGATCCTTAAAAAGCACCTCCCAAACCCATGAATACTGTCATCTAGAAGGATAAGGGCATTAAATACATGGGAACATTATTCCCTCCAAGCTTCACACATTCTCACCATTTCTCCTCAAATCACAAGCAATCCTGACCTTGATGTGTATCTCTGTTTCTTTCTATCTCTTGGTGTGATATCCTGGAATTCCCTTCTCCATATCAGTCACAATGTTCACCATATGCACTGCAGTGGCTCAAGAGGAAAGCAGCTCACCACCACATCGCTTTTCCAGCAACACATTTTCAGCTCTGATCTCCAGCATCTGCAGTCCTCACTTTCTCCACTACCACATCTTGACAGGCAAATAGACATAAAAACTGATAAAGCCAGCGATGCCCACATGCCATTTAGAAAACAGCACACTTTATTCCACTGACCTGTGTTCTTCTGTATCGTAGTATGTGCAAACTCCACA
>NW_025131666.1:0-1145 GCF_004010195.1 Chiloscyllium plagiosum
AAGAGGTTGTATAACTCAGGGAAATAAATATTGGCATTTTGAAAGCATTTCAAGTTGCAGGAGGGGAAGTGCTGGAAGTGTTAGAAAATACAAAGGTGGATGGATCTCTACTACATGATCTAGTGTATCACAGGGAAGTTACATGAATTTGCAGGCTTCTTGCAGAAATACTTGCATCATCTCTAAATGTGTCTGATACGCCGAAGGTCTGGACAGTTTCTAATGATTTTGTTTAAAGAATGGATGTCAGAAATGTTGGTGGACAATTTGTTGAACGTGACTTTAAAATGTAGCAATTACAAAGACGAGGAATGCTTAGTGATCATCATCATGGTTTCGGCGAGGGAAATCGCGTCTCACAAATTTGAATGATCTCTTGATTCAGAAACTAAAAAGATGGATGAGGCCGAATCAGTCGACACTGTTTACTTGGGATTTCGTAAACCCTTTGGAAAGGATCCGCATGGTGGACTAACGAGTAAAGAAAAATCACATGGAATTGGGGTGAGCTTACCAACTGGGTATAAAATTTGCTTAACCACAGCAGACGAGATATGTGATGCAGTGTTGGTTATTGGACGGCAGGACTGTGACCAGCAATGCTCTACCGGACTCATGGCTGGGTCCCCTTTTGTTTGAAGTTGAAACAAACGATTTAAATGAGAAGACAGAAAGCATGTCAGGCAGTTTGCGTATGACACCAAAGTTGTTGATACATTATCCCAGGTTACCTGAGATAACAAAGATAAACGGATCAATTGGGTCTGTGGGCGAACGTATGAAAAGGTTTTTAAATTGGATAAATGTAAGACACTGAATTTTGGTAAAACAAACAAGGGAGGAAAGTCTTGTACAATTAATAGTATGGTGCTGTCGAACATAAAGACTTCGGGGATCAGTTACATAATTCGTTGAAATTGGTCTCACAGGGCGCTAAATGCGGCTTTAGGATGCATACATTCATTGGTCGGACCTTTTGTGTTGGAGTTGGGACGTCACGTTGAGGTTGTGCAGGATGTTGTTGATACCTCAACTAAAGTTGGTGTGTTCAGTTCTGGTCACCCTGTTATAGGAAGGATATTCTTGAGCTGAAGGTACTTCAGAAGAGATTTATCAGAATGTTGCTGGGACTGGACTGATTGATT
>NW_025131667.1:0-1145 GCF_004010195.1 Chiloscyllium plagiosum
TTCTAAATCTCTTACCTATCACTTTAACATGGTACCCCTATGTTACTGAACCTTCGATTAAGGAAAGGGATACTCGCTCTCCTCCCTGTGCACACACCTCAGAATCTTCCAGGCATTTACCAGCTGTCCCCTCGACCTTCTTTGCTCTAATAATCTCCCTTCATCACTGAATTGCTCCCATCCAAGCTACATCTTGGCGAATGATCTCTGCATTTCCTCCAATGCAGTCACAGTTTAAAATCTCACAACCCCGGGTTATCGTCCAACAGGTTTATTTGGAAGCACTTGCTTTCAGAGAGCTGCTCCTTCATCAGGTGCTTGTGGTGTCGGACCATAAGTGTACATACTCCACAACCACCTGAAGAAGGAGTGGCGCTCTGAAACCTGTTGGACTGTAATTGGCGTTGTGTGATTTTTAACTTTGTCCTCCCCAGTCCAACATCGGTTCCACCACATCAATATAGCCACATCCATCTGTAGTGTGGTCACCAGAACGTTCTCCAGTTGTGACCTAACCAATGTCCTGTAAATCTCCAACGTAACTTCCCTGCTCTCATAATCAACGCCTCGACTGATAAAGACAAGCACAACCTTTGCCTTCTTAACTATCTAATAGTGTATGGTTGCAACTTCAGGTTCTGTGGACAAACACCCCGAAATCCCTCTGTTCCACTGACATTCCTGGTCTCCTACCATTCATTGAGTACTCTCGAGTCATGTTACTTATTTCAATGTCCATGAAGCCACATTTATCAGGGTTAAATTCCACCCACCACACTTTTTTTGGGTTGGTGGTTTGCCTTATTAACAGGGAGAGAGGGGATGTCAGAAAATGGTAGTGTCATCGCTTGGAAAAGTAATGGCCCAGGATGGAATGTCATCCTTCCTGGGATGGTTGTGTCCCACCAAAGGGTGGCAGCATCCGAGTGCTGTTGACCCTGGGAAGTCTCCGAAATTGATTGCAGCCTCTATCTCATATTTTCAGCTCAATAACAGAAAAGGGAACATTCTACAACGATTGAAGTCGACATTTCTCCGTCACCATCACATGATGTAGCCCTCAGGATGATGACGTGCACAGCGACACAGTTTCGAATGACCCAGCATCAATTACAGAGTCATGGAGGTCTTCAGAAAAAAAAGGC
>NW_025131668.1:0-1145 GCF_004010195.1 Chiloscyllium plagiosum
AAAGGTTGACACCATGGAACACAAAGACAAAGGCCATCAAGGAATTTCCACGACCAAACTCGAAGAAAGAGGTGCTTTGATTCTTAGGACTCTTCGGATTCTATCTGACGTTTGTTCCAAACTTAAGCAGTGTAGTGGCACAGTTAATCGATTTGCTGAAGAAGTGCACAAGGTTTCGGTGGACAGAACCATGCCAGGAGGCATTTGACCATTTGAAAGCAATATTAACCACCAAACCACTTTTAGCTACACCAAACTTTTCAAAACTTTTTAAAGTCGCCATTGATGCTCGTGATATTGGAGTTGGAGCTGTACTCCTACAGGAAGGTGAGGATGGGATTGAGCTGCCCGTTCGTTACTTTTCAAAGAGGATCAACATCCACCAGAGGAAATATTCCATAATCAAAAGAAGAACGATTTAGTTTGTTACTGGCCTTGCAACACTTTAATGAGTATGTCATGAAAAATGTGTACACAGATCACAATCCACTTACATTCTTAGAACACTTTAAAGACAAGAATATGAGACTACTTCATTGCAGTCTCATATTACAGACATTTAATTTAAAAATCCTACATGTTGCTGGTCGGAAGAATGTAATTGCAGATGCATTATTGCGGATTTAACTGATAAAGTTTAGATGAAACTTGTCCTTATTTAGTGTTTTATACATATATATAGAGTTATATGGGAAGATGTTAAGGTGAACTTTGATTAAGGTTATCTGTATGTTAGGGTAATGTAGAGAATAGAGAAAAACAAAACATTGTTTCGTTATGATGGCTCACTTTTTCTTAAGTGTCCTTTTTTTACTAAAAGCTGTTCCTTGGCTCAAGGATACTCTGGCCTTGATTTTTTCCAGAGGGGTTATAAACCAGGCTGGGCTCCAATCAGTCTGGTTTGGTACAGCGATGAAAAGAATTTTGAGAGGCCTTTTTGATTACATATAAACAGATGAAATTTTAGGCCAAAGGGGTCATGTTTTAGAAGTGACCTATTTAATGAAAGGGGAGTGGTCAGCTCGCTAGCTGAGCAGTTTAGTTCAGTCCAGAACTGGTGAGGAGTTCAACAATGAGCTACGTGGAAACTCTCTCTTTCTGTCTCCCTCCCTCTCTCTCTCTCTTTCTGCCATTCAGCTTCAACC
>NW_025131669.1:0-1145 GCF_004010195.1 Chiloscyllium plagiosum
TTTGAAAATTGTGTTTGATGCTCGGGACATAGGAGTCGGAGATGTATTGATGCAGAAAGATGATGATGGAATTGAATAGCCAATTGGCGACTTGTCAAAAAAACTCAATATTCACCACAAAAAAATACGAAGTCTCAATTATTGGAAAAGAATGATGAAGTTTCGCACTGGCCTGACAATATTTTAATGTTCATATATGACAAACAAATTGTCAGAGATGGGTGTGTATAACGACAAACTCTCGCATTTTTGAATATGTAAAGGCCAGAATATGAGACTATTTAATTGGAGTCTTAAATTTACAAAATGTACATGCTGTGGGTCCTAAAAGATGTGTTATCGCAGATTTAAAAGAAAAAGTTTGGATAAGATTTGACTTATTGCAGTGTTATATATGTGTGCAGAATTAATATGCATGGTATAGCTGAGAATAAAACTTTCCTAATTCATAATAATGGGATTAAGAATTAGAGGTAAAGAAATGAAGCCATCTTTTCATTTTGCTGGAACATGTTTTTTTTTCTGAAGGGGGTAGGTCTTATGAAGCCGAAAGCATGTCCGGTCACTTTAAGACAGAATGGGTTTTGCTGAATAGAAAGTACAACCGCAGATGCCTGCTAAAGGTCAGCCTGTTCCACATGTCACCATTAGCTGGGAAATGAATACCTGAGGTTTGGTTGCTCTTTGACAACAATTCAAATACAGCCAAAGAGTTTAAATATCGTTCAGGATACCAGAAGCCAACAGAGTTTGAATATTATTATTTGGACACCTGGAAAGTATATAAACCCAGCATTTTGAAACTAGAGTGATAGCTCCTGCCACCCAACAGCAGAGTAACTGCTGTAGAGCAGGAGTGCTAACTGGCCATCTCAAACATTTTCTATCAAAGATACATGTCCATTTAAAAGCTACTTGCAATAAAAAAAACATGACCCAGGGAGTTCAGCAGCTGCAAGAGTGAACATAGTGGGGAAGATGGATTTTGTGTGGTCTTGAGATTGTAATGTTTAATATGTGGGTTGTTGGACTAGCATATTTTTACAGAGTCTGATAGTAAGTAGCTAATACAAGAGGGACTTGTATTTGTGAATAGTTGTTGTTTAGTTTTTACTATTAAAGTTAAAAAACAACTTGACATTTTT
>NW_025131670.1:0-1145 GCF_004010195.1 Chiloscyllium plagiosum
ACACTGTAAGTAATCTAATCTAATCTAATTTCCTATCAGAAACCAATTCGCTATTGTCGAGTTTTAGTTAAACTCTGTCTCATCCTGTTCCTTTCTGCTTGTCTTCAGCGACATCCCTATGCTGTTCCGATGCGTCACGTTTTCTATTTGAATTTGGAAAACACTTTGCTGTGGGTATGTCGTGCAGACCACCTGAGTATTAGCAGATATCCTTCTCTAAAGGACAAATGTTTCGGTTTTCTTGTACATCAGCAATAGTTTCATACGTATTTATGGATTGTTAATTATTATTTTTAAATTATTGATTTCAATTTCCACCATTTCTGGTGGTGGGATTCAAACTTGTCTCCCCTGAACATTAGCTGACATTTTGGATACATGCCCCAACATTAATATCATTAGGGCATCACTTCACGTGTTCACACGTTGCTCATCCCTGAGCATGGATACCAGTATATCATGAAGCTAAACACCTTCTCCCCACACAACTGTTTGATCCTGAAATCTTCCTGCACTTTGATGATATCACTCAGTATTTCCCCATGTGGTATCCCTCACTGTGAGGGTCTAATTGCTGCCTGTGTAAACGTCTCTCACACTTGCAGCTACTCCAGATCCTGAGCCAACAGAATTCTCCACTCCAGGGCGATGCAACAGCAAAATCCAGGGATGAAAACTGTGATTTTCCAGATCTCTGTGGGACTCAGTGCCATTCTCCATGTATCACCCTCATTGCATTGGTCTAATTTCCCATTCTGTCTATTTCTCTGCCTCCTGCAGGTAATCAGGAAGGTCCTGACTCAATAGACTTCCCAACTGCTGGGTGTGTCGCCCATCACCTCATCGAATGCAGTTGGTCAGCCAGAGGGCAGGGAAATCTGGAGCCTTCAATAAATCCTGCAGCGAGGTAAGATCACTCACAGTGACCAGAGCAGAGGATATTTAAAGGGCGAGAATCTTCAGCTCACACGACATGTCATAGATACAGTGCTGAAGGGTAAACACAGGTCATAAAGCTCCCAGACTCAATGTCTACCTTCTTGTAAGAGGATTATTTTCCAGCTCTGCTGTCCTGAGCCTTCCTGAGACAGTATAGAGTGTTCACAGTTATGAATACAGGCCTGTGCTGTCTCAGTGAGCATCAG
>NW_025131671.1:0-1145 GCF_004010195.1 Chiloscyllium plagiosum
CAAAATGTCCATATTATAGAGGAGGAAGTGCTGGAAGTCTTGAAACAGGTAAAGGTGGATAAATCCCTAGGACCTGATCAGGTGTACCCTAGAACTCTGTGGGAAGCTAGAGAAGTGATTGCTGGGCCTCTTGCTGAGATATTTGTATCATCGATAATTACAGGTGAGGTGCCGGAAGACTGGAGATTGGCTAACATGGTGCCACTGTTTAGGAAGGGTGGTAAGGACAAGCCAGGGAACTATAGACTGGTGAGCCTGACCTCGGTGGTGGGCAACTTGTTGGAGGGCATCCTGAGGGACAGGATATACATGTATTTGGAAAGGCAAGGACTGATTCGGAATAGTCAACATGGTTTTGTGTGTGGGAAATCATGTCTCACAAACTTGATTGAGTTTTTTGAATAAGTAACAATGAAGATTGATGAGGGCAGTGCGGTACGTTTGCAGATGACACCAAAATTGGAGGTGTAGTGGACAGTGAAGAGGGTTACCTCAGATTACAACAGGATCTGGACCAGATGGGCCAATGGGCTGAGAAGTGGCAGATGGAGTTTAATTCAGATTCCCAAAATGCAGCAAGGTGCTGCATTTTGGGAAAGCACATCTTAGCAGGACTTATACACTTAGCGAGGTCCTAGCGAGTGTTGCTGAACAAAGAAACCTTGGAGTTCATAGGTCCTTGAAAATGGAGTCGCAGGTAGATATGATAGTGAAGAAAGCGTTCGGTATGCTTTCTTTTATTGGTCAGAGTATTGAGTACAGGGGTTGGGAGGTCATGTTGCGGCTGTACAGGACATTGGTTAGGCCACTGTTGTAATATTGATTGCAATTCTGGTCTCCTTCCTATCGGAATGATGTTGTGAAACTTGAAAGAGTTCAGAAAAGATTTACAAGGATGTTTCCAGGGTTGGAGGATTTGAGCTGTAGGGAGAGGCTGACCAGCCTGGGGCTGTTTTCCCTGGAACGTTGGAGGCTGAGGGGTGACCTTATAGAGGTTTACAAAATTATTTATAGAGGTTTACAAAATTATGAGGGGCCTGGATAGGGTAAATAGACAAAGTCTTTTCCCTAGGTTTGGGGAGTCCAGAACTAGAGGGCATAGGTTTAGGGTTAGAGGGGAAAGATATGAAAGAGAGCTATGGGGC
>NW_025131672.1:0-1145 GCF_004010195.1 Chiloscyllium plagiosum
GTGCCGGAAGACTGGAGGTTGGTTAACGTTGTGTCATTGTGTAAGAAGGGTGTTAAGGACAAACCAGGGAACTATAGACCAGTGACCCTGACGTTGGTTGTGGACAAGTTGTTGGAGGGAATCCTGAGGGACAGGATGTGCATGTATTTGGAAAGGCAAGGAGTGATTAGGGATATTCAACATGGCTTTGTGCCTGGGAAATCATGTCTCACAAACTTGATTGAGTTTTTTGAGAAAGTAACAAAGAGGATTGATGAGGGAAGAGGGGTAGATGTGATCTATACGGATTTCAGTAATGGTTTTGATGAGGTTCCCCATGGGAGATTGAATGGCATGTTTCGATCTCATGGAATACAGGGAGAACGAGCCATTTGCAGACAGAACTGGCTCAAATGTAGAAGACAGAGAGTGGTGGTGGAGGGTTGTTTTTCAGACTGGAGGCCTGTGACAAGTGCAGCGTCACAACGATCGGTGCTGGATTCACTACTTTTTGTCATTGACATAAATGATTTGGATGCGAGCATAAGAGGTACAATTACTAAGCTTGCAGATGACTCCAAAATTGGAGGGGTCGTGGAGAGCGAAGAGGGTCACTTCAGATTGACCAAATGGCCAATGGGCTGAGAAGTGGCAGATGGAGTTTAATTCAGATAAATGCGAGGTGCTGCATTTTGGGAAAGAAAATCTTAGCAGGACTTATACACTTAATGGTAAGGTCGCAGGTAGTGTAACTGAACAAAGAGACCTTAGAGTGCAGGTTCATAGCTCCTTGAAAGTGGAGTCGCAGGGAGATAGGATAGTGAAGAAGGCGTTTCCTTTATTGGTCGGAGTATTGAGTACAGGAGTTGTAAGATCATGTTGTGGCTGTACAGGACACTGGTTAGGCCAGTGTTGAAATATTGCGTGCAATTCTGCTCTCCTTCCTATCGGAAAGATGTTGCGAAACTTGAAAGGGTTCAGAAAAGATTTCAAGGATGTTGTCAGCGTTGGAGGATTTGAGCTATAGAGAGAGGCTGAACAGACTGGGGCTGTTTTCCCTGGAGCGTCGGAGGCTGAGGGGTGATCTTATCGAGATTACAAAATTATGAGGGCATGGATAGGGTAAATAGGTAAAGTCTTTTCCCTGGGGTCGGGGAGTCAGAACA
>NW_025131673.1:0-1145 GCF_004010195.1 Chiloscyllium plagiosum
CACAAGTGCCAATCTATGACCATCACCAATAAGAAACAATCTAACCACTGCCCCTTGACATTCAGTGATGTGACCATCACTGAATCCCTCACTATTAACATCCTGGGAGTTACCATTGATCAGAAACTCAACTGGACTCACCAAATAAACACTGTGGTTATAAAAGCAGGTCAGAGGCTAAGAATACTGCGGCAAGTACCTCACCTCCTGACTCCTGAAAGCCTGTCCACAATCTACAAGGCACAAGTTGGGAGTGTGATGGAATACTATCCACTTGCCTGGATGTGTGCAGCCCCCAATATCACCCAAGAAGCTTAACACCATCCAGGACAAAGCAGCCCGCTTGATTGGCACTGCATCCACATGCAACCACGCCATCTGCCACCAACGTTCAGGAGCAGCAGTGTGTACCATCTACAAGATGCACTACAGAAATTTGCCAAAGATCCTCAGACAGCACCTTCAAGACACACGACTAGTTCCATCTAGAAGGACAAAGGCAGCCGATATATTTTCAAGTTCCAAGCACCACTTTCAAGTTCCCCTCCAAACCACTCACCATCTTGACTTGGAATATATTGCTTTCCTTCACTGTTGCTGGCTCCAAATCCTGGAATTCCCTCCATAATGGCATTGGCAGACAGCCCACAGCAGGTGGACTGCAGCAGTTCAAAAAGGCAGCTCCCCACACCTCCTCAACGAGCAACTAGGAATGAGCAATAAACACTGGCCATCCAGTGCTGCCCACATTCCACAAAATGAATAAATAAAAATAACTTGTCGAGTTGTAGGTAAACATGTGATGAAAGCAGGATCCTTAATTCCTCTCCTGGTTTTTGAGAAACCATTCAGTTGTGTACAGGTGTGTCAAGCAGTGAGGGAGCAGAGAGGGATGAGAAAAACTGTGAGAGCCAAAGAGAATTGGACAATTCCCAAAGTGAACTTTCTCCTGTGAGGTGAACAAAGTCAAAGGCATTAGAGAATTCAGACACTGTATTTTTGTATCTGGAGAAAGATTAACAGAGGGACAGAGGGAGATTGCTCAGAGAATACAAAGAAGTTTGCATGAGGAGTGGTTGAGGCCTGTACTCGGTCTGTACTCGATGGAGTTGAGAAGGATGAGGGAGAATCTCAGTGAAACATAC
>NW_025131674.1:0-1145 GCF_004010195.1 Chiloscyllium plagiosum
CGCTGTTGTTCTCCCTTTAATTTTTTCTGGTTCGCTGAGTATGAGATGTTCAAACCTCGTGCGTAAGCTTTGATGGTCTCCCACATCATTGATGGGTTGCTAGACGTACCTAAATTAATTTCTAAAAAAGTTTTAAATTCTTGAGAGAAGTACTTTCCAAATTTACTATCTTTCATCAGGAAGGGGTCCATATGCCAATGCCGAGGGGATGTCCCATTGTTCCTTGCCTTGATTTCCATATATACAGCAGCGTGATCAGAAATTGCTATACTACCTATTTTACAGGATGATATGGAATGTAAAAAAATCAAGGGGGCAAAAAAACATATCAATTCTGTATGATATTTATGTGGATTGGAGTAAAAAGAAAAATCTCTGCCCTGTGGATGAAGACATCTCCATACATTTACTAATCCTAATTCTTTGTTCAAATCCACCAATTGTCTAGATCTGGGAGATACTCCTGCAGTACCCTTGGGAATCCTATCTATTTCCAGATCCATAATACAATTAAAGTCTCCCCCTATAATTGTATGACGGGCACCAAGAGCCATCAATTTTGAGAAGGCTTCCGTTATAAATTTAAAAGAATGTGCCGGGGGGCAGTACAAATTTAAAATCCCATATTCCTCTCCATTTATAAGGGCTTTAATCCGAATATATCATCCAGATTTATCTTTTATCTGATTTAGGATTTTGAAAGGGAAATTCTTCCGAATAAGAATAACAACTCCCCTGCTTTTTGAGCTAAAAGAAGAAAAAAAGGCCTGATCAAATCCACCCTGTCGTAATTTCAAGTGTTCTTTATCCAACAAGTGTGTCTCCTGTAGGAGAGCTATATCAACCCTTTCTTTCTTGAGATTTGATAATATTTTCTTCCTTTTGACTGGCGAATTACTCCCCTTGACATTCCAGGTGCACCACTTAATTGACTGATCAACCATTATCGTCCGGGCAAATCCGAGACCCCTCGGGAGGGGAAACCCTATCCAGAACATCCCAAGCATAGAGCATATAAAATTCACAAAAATAAAGGCTCTCTAATACACTCACAACAATATCATAAAAAACTATTTCTAAATAAAAAAATATAAAACGTATTTCAATGGAGATTTCCCCCTTGTTCCCAGGGGGTATCACTTCCT
>NW_025131675.1:0-1145 GCF_004010195.1 Chiloscyllium plagiosum
CAATGCGCTCCACAGAAAACAGCGACATAGGTCAGAAAAGAGATAGGGGTTTAAGGCAGACGTTCAGTGATCTAGGGTGGAAGCTCAGAATTCAGACAAGCAGACTTTTTCTCCCTGTTCTGTTGCCCGTGCCACATGCGAGCAAGGTAAGGAATGGGAGAGAGATGAGTTGAACACATGGCTTCCATGATGGTGCAGGAGGGAGTGTTTTGGATTACTGGACAATTCGGGCTCTTTCTGGGGTAGGTGGGATCTCTAACAACACAATGATCTTCTGATGTACAAATATTTTGAGGATGAGGTATTCGCTAATGCTCGTCATGTAGGTTAAACTAATTTAGCAGGGAAATTGAAACCTAAATTTTATTCGACTATAGAGGAGGTTGAGAGTAAGGGCGCCAAGAACAATACTTCAGGGTCTCAAGAGGACACCAGCAAGCAAAAGGTTGCTTTGAGGTGTGTCTATTTCAACGCCAGTAGCGTCCGGAATCATGTGGGTGCACTTGCAGCATGGGTCAGTACCTGGGAGGTGTTGTAACCATTTCAGACAGATGGGTCGAGCAGAGACTGGAATGATTATTGCATATTCCGGGATTTACATGTTTCAGTAATAACAAAGAAGATGGAAAAAGAGGTGGGGGTGTGACCTTGTTAGTCAAGATCAATATTGCAGCTGCAGATAGTTCGTTTGAGGACTCATCAACTGTGTTGTTATGAGCGGAGATTAGAAGCAGCAGAGAGCGGCTGGAGCTGGGCGGAAGTTCAGACGGAGCGCAAAGCCGGAGGGGAAGGAAAGTGTTTACTATATAAAGAACTTACCTCGACGCCAACGGTCTTTTCGCAGCAGAGACCAGTTGGATTTGGGCGGAAGTTCAGACGGAGAGCAAAGCCAGTCGGGAAGGTAAGTGATTACTATATAAAGAACTTACCTCGACACCAACGGTCGTTTCGCAGCAGAGAGCGGCGGGAGCTGGGCGGAAGTTCAGACGGATTGCAAAGCCGGTCGGGTAGGTAAGTGATTACAATATAAAGAACTTACCTCGACGCCAACGGTCTTTTCGCAGCAAAGAGCGGCGGGAGCTGGGCGGAAGTTCAGACGGAGCGCAAAGCCATTCGGGAAGGTAAGTGATTACTATGTAAAGAAC
>NW_025131676.1:0-140 GCF_004010195.1 Chiloscyllium plagiosum
AGCATAGATGTATAAATAATATGTAATCATATATTAGGTTGGCCTTTGTGATTGTCCGGACCGAGTTCACCACTTGCTGTAGACATCTCCGATCTTGAATGGTACAGGTGCCATACCAGGTACTGATACATCCAGACAGA
>NW_025131676.1:221-1145 GCF_004010195.1 Chiloscyllium plagiosum
TTTTTTTTTTAAATTTCGAACAACTGGAGCGAGATACCATCATCAGACATATATCTCTCTTCAGTCCCTGTCCACCATCCACAGGGACCACTCTGCCTTAACTAGCACCACCTGAACCAACTGGCCCCATGGAGTCTTCCATCGCTGATTTTATGACACATAAATGCATAGAGCCTAAAACCCGAGCAGGAATAGGCTGTCCGACCTTTCAAGCGTACTCCGCTTTTCAATGACATCATTGCCGATCTTTCTAAAACCTCAAATATGCTTACGCGCCCTCTCACTGTATCTCTTATTTCATTTATTGTTCAAAAGAAGGATCGCTCTTAAAAAAGATTGTTGCACTAGCGTCAACCTCTTCGCTGGGTAAGGTATTCCATATATGAACATCCGTCTGGGTGAAGAAGGTCCTTCTGAACTCAGTCCTAAATCTGCTCCCTCTAATCCTGTGGCTATGCCCTCCTGTCCGAATTTCACCCACAAGTGGAAGCACCATTTATAATTCTCTCTAATCTGTTCTGTTCAATATTTTATGTTTCAGTAAGATTGCCCACTCATTTTTCTAAATTCCAAAGAGAATAATCCTCATGCATGCAGTCTCTCTTTATAGGCTAACCCCCTCAACTCCGGAATCAACCCAGTGAAACTCCTGTGCACCCCTTCCCCCACCAGTGTCAATAAGTTCGTTCTCAAGTAAGGGGACCAAAAGTGCACACAGTACACCAAGTATAGCCTCACCAGCATCTTGTACAGCTGCAACATAACACCTCTGTCTGAACCTTCAAGAACCTACGTGACAACTGTCCCATTTCTATCGCGATGCCCTGCTATTTTTTCCTTGATAATGCACTCAAGCATCTTCCCCACTGCAGAAGTTAAGCTAACGGATCCAAAATTCCCAATGTTTTATCCATCTCCATTTTT
>NW_025131677.1:0-1145 GCF_004010195.1 Chiloscyllium plagiosum
TGGTAGGATTACTGCTACTCTCGTTGAAAAACCTATGGAGACGCAGGCAACTGAATCAATGCAGGAGTCTTATCCTTGAAATTTTCCTGATTGTGGGTAACAAAGTCCCAAAGTCACGAATTGAAACAGAAAATAACAAAAATGTAAAGATAAGGAAGCTTAAGTGACATGAGCAGATACTTCGTTCCATCAGAAAGTTGAGACAAAACAGGAGCAAATAGGTGATCATATAAATATTTTTTGCTCAGCTAAACTAATTGAGTCACAGCAGGAAGCTAAAAGTTTAAAGCAGTTGTATCAAAAAGCACATACGTTAGGAATTTTGAATGTATCCCTGAGCGTTATTACCTTAAAAATGATGTCCAAATGAAGAAATAGAGACTATCATATATTCAAGGAGATGAGAAATGGGAATTGATTCATCAAACCATATTGCCAATGGGGTACAGAAAGGAGGTGATGCGAATGGTGCATGAGTTACCACCTAGAAGTCAGTTAGGAGTGAGGAAAAAAAACAGACTGAATACAGAGACATTTTACTGGCCTGGACTGCAACAGGGTGTAGTTGAATTTTGCCAGATGCATCATACATGTCAGGTAATTGGAAAAACACAAGCGATAATAAAACCTGCACATTTCTTAACTCTGCCGGCATTTGAGGAACCTTTTACAGGAGTCTTAATTGATTGGCTAGGTCCCAGACCACAATCAAAAGAGTGGGCATCAGTATTTTTTTCACAATAATGGCTGCATCGACTAGATTTCCAGAAGCCATCCTAAGGTGCAGCATTACAGCTAAAAGAATTGCAAAGTAATTACTCTTTTTTAAAAAGAGTACGGACTCCAATTAAGATACAGTGAGATCAAGGTTCAAACTTCACATCTAATTAATCACTATAATGTCTTAGGAATGAAGCAATTCAAATCTACTGCAAACCATCCACAATTGCAGGGAGCGCTAGAAAGGTGACATCAAACATTAAAGACCATGTTGAGGGTTTATAATCAGGATTATCCAGATGATTAGGGTCGGGGAATTCCATTTTCACTTTTTGTGATCAGAGATGCCCCAAATTAACAGAGCAAATTTGTTCCATTGGAATTATTTTGGTGCATTAAGTGAGGGGACAATTAAAATTGATTAA
>NW_025131678.1:0-1145 GCF_004010195.1 Chiloscyllium plagiosum
CCAACATGATCTTTTTTTTCCTCACACAAGGACTTCCTACCCCCATTGTGGTTGAGGACTTGCAGTCAAGTCTAGCCCATCTCCCATACTTATGTCCTCACCCCTTCCCTCCTGCCCAGAACAACAATAGGGTTTCCCTTGTCCTCACTTTCCACCCCACTAATCTCTGCATTCAGAGGATCATCCTCTAACATTTCCACCAACTCCAGCAGATGCCATCACCAGGCACAGCTTACCTCCACAGCCACTGTCAGCATTCCACAAAGCCCCTTCCATCCATGATACTCTGGTCCATTCTTCAATCACATATGACACTTCCTTATTTCCCCCATGGCACCTTGCTTTCCAAATGCAGATGCTGTAACATTTGCCCACTCACTTCCTTTCTCCACAACATACATGGCCTCAAACAATCTTTGAGGTGAAACAGTGTTTTACTTGGACTTCTTTCAATCTAGTCCACAGCATTTGCTACTCACAGTGCAGTTTCCTCTACAATGGCAAGGCCAAACTTTGCAAGACACCTCCACTCTTGTCTCTCAGATTGACCCTACCTTCCAGTTGCTTACCATTTCAGTAACCACCTTGCTCTCATACTAACATTTCAATCATGGGCCTGCTGTAACATTCCAACAAAGCATAACACAAGCTCAAAGACATTTTCAATAAAGCTTATTTTCAACTTGGGCACTCCATTTTGAATTCCATAATTTCAAGTCTGACTGCATGATGCCTGCAGTGATTGAAACCAGGTGGATCTCATTAACCATGGGATACTTGATTGGAGTTGTTGACCTTGGCCAATCAGGACAGCCCTGGCTGACCAATATTATCAGGGGATCTAAAATGGTTGAACGGTAGGGTTCGGGGCCTAGCTTTGCTGCTCCTCTTCCTTGTAAAACTGCTGTCTTTTGTGTACAGCTGTCAATGTTTTTTGTAAACTGTTTTGTAATTTGTTTAATAAAATATATATTATCAGGGGATCTAAAATGGTTGAACGGTAGGGTTCGGGGCCTAGCTTTGCTGCTCCTCTCCCTTGTAAAACTGCTGTCTTTTGTATACAGCTGTCAATGTTTTTTGTAAACTGTTTTGTAATTTGTTTAATAAAAAAAAAACAGGAGATGTCTGCACTTTTGTATGTAACG
>NW_025131679.1:0-1145 GCF_004010195.1 Chiloscyllium plagiosum
GCAAATTGTAAGGCAGACAAATGATTTGGAAGACGGAGACAAACATCACTGTGTATTGATTAAATGGTGCGGGGTTGGGAACTGCTGCTGTCCAAAAGGACCGGAATGACCTCGATCATGAGTCACCAAAGTAATACGTACTCAGGTGTAAGCGATGGCGGCATTAAGTGACATGTTACCCTTCATTGCAAGATATTTCAAGAACATAAATAAAGTCAAATTCCTAAAGCTAAAGAGCTTAGCAGAGAGAGGATTTGGTTACAGACATATATACATATAAAAACTGTAGATACTGGAATCCAAGGTCGGCAAGCAGGAGGATGGAAGAAAACGGTAAGCCAGGCTGCATCATGAGCCGAAGACGTCGATGTTTAGGGTGTGACCCTTCTTTAGGACTGTGCATGGGTGTAAGGGGAGCTGCAGATAAAGGAGTTTTCGGGACCGGAGGGGGGTGGTGGTGGTGAAGTGGGGTCAGGTGAACACAGGTAGAGGGTACGACCTGATTCGACAAGGGGAGGAATGAATCCGGTAGGTGGCTGGCAGGTGTGGAAGGGAAGGGGAGGGGCTGGGAAAGGAATTGAAATTATTTGAAGTTGGAGAACTCATTGCTTAGTCCTCCGAGCTGTTGGCTGCCCAAGCGGAATTGAAGTGTTTTTCCTCCACTTTATGGTTTGATTCATTGTGACAATGGAGAAGATCAAATATAGTCATATTGAAAGGGAGTGGAAAGGGAATTAAAAATTGGCGGTGACTGGGAGGTAAGATCGGCCCTTGCAGGTCCGTCTGAGATGCTGGGTGAACCGTTTCCTCAGTTCAGGTTTGATCTCCTCGATGTTGAGAACAACCAATCGGCAGCGCTGGATAGTGTAAATTGGGTTGGAAGAGAGGCAGGTGAACCTCTGTTTCACTTGGAACGACTGTTTGGGGCCCTGGACTGTGGTGTAGGGGGATGGTGTACAGGCAGGTTTTGCCACATTTCTGGTTGCAGTGCAAGGTACCCTGGTATTTCAAGGGTGTTGTTGGCAGAGTGGCGCAAATCAAGGACTGTCTAAGGGAACTGTTCTTGTGTAAGGGAGAGAACGGTGGGGAGGGAAAGATACTCTCGGTTGTGGAGTTGGGCAGGTGAGAAGTGTTTAAGGCTGTTA
>NW_025131680.1:0-1145 GCF_004010195.1 Chiloscyllium plagiosum
CCATCAATAACTCTTGACCTGTGGCATGTACTTTTTCCTTTCCATCGCTAAACTAAACTAAACTGAATTATGGTCACTCTCTCCAAAGTGCTCACCTACAACTAAATCAAACACCTAGTATGGTTCATTACCAAGGACCAGATCCAATATGACCTCCCCTCTTGTCGGTCCTTCATCATACTGTGTCAGGAAACCCTCCTGTACACATTGGACAAAAACTGATTCATCCGACGTATTTGAGTTATAGCATTTCCAGTCAATGTTGTGGGCGGCATGGTGGCACAGTGGTTAGCACTGCTGCCTCGCAGCGCCAGAGACCCGGGTTCAATTCCAATAATTTTGCTAATCCTCTCTTCCACCTCCCTGGAACTCTGCGGAGACCTATAAAAATAAAACTTCAAGCAGCGTGATCTCTCCTCTCCTGTTTCTAACCTCAGCCCACACTACCTCAGGAGACTAGTTCTCATCAAAAGTTCTCTCAGCCACCGTTATACTCTCCTCGACTAACATGACATGCATAGACCCATTGCAGAGCTTCAAACTCCATGAGGCAGCCATACTCTCTGACAGACAGACGCAGTCTGGAACCTCCTCTGTCCTTAAGACCTTATGCACTGCCTGCGCTCCTCCATTTTTCCTTTGCACGTTCCCTTTCCATCCCACTCCAGCTGCATCACTCCACGAATGGTGCTGTCAAGGGCAGAAGTCTGTGGAAAACCCTCCCTAACCTTCTCTATCCTCTTTTAAGATGTATTTTAAAATTATTCTCTTTAATCAAAGTTTTGATCATCCATGAAGCACCTTCGGAGATTTGCCATTGTGAAAGATTCCATACAAAGCAAGTAGTTGTTGTTATTGCTGTACATTAGGAGAAACAGGAATGATGCTTTCAAAATTCTAACAAGAAAGTCATTGACATGTGTAGTGTGCAGGCCACCAAATAATAACATCACATTGGGATGGGCAATAAACAAAGAAATAACTATTGCCTGTAAAAATGGTACAGCTATTACCATGGGTGATTTTAATCTACATGTAGATTGGTCGAACCGCTCAGTCAAAGTAGCCTTGAGTTTATTAAGTATATCCATGATAGTTTTCTTGAACAGTACGAAATGGAACTGACAAGAGAGCAATCTATCCAG
>NW_025131681.1:0-1145 GCF_004010195.1 Chiloscyllium plagiosum
GGGTCAGTACTGAGGAAGTTCTGCACTGTGTGACCGTCAGTACTGAGGGAGTGCCGTACTGTCAGAGGGTCAGTACTGAGGAATCACTGCGCTGTCGGACAGTCCGTAGTGAGGAACTACTGGATTACCAGAGGGCCATTTCTGAGGAGTACTGCACTGTCAAAGGCTCAGTACTGACGGAGCACCACGTTGTCAGACGTTCAGTCCAGATGGAATGCCGCACTGTCTGAGGCTCTGTGCTCTGAGAGCACTGCACCATCAGAGGGTCAGTACTGAGAGATCACTACACTGTCAGAAGGACAGGACTGAGGGAGCATGCACTATTAAAAGGTCACTACTGAGGGAGCACTACACAGTGAGAGTGTCAGTTCTGAGTGAGTGCTATTTCAGAGGGTCAGTGCAGAGAGTGTGCTGCACTGTCAGAGGGTCAGTACTGAGGGAGTGCTGCACTGTCAGAGGGTCAGTTCTGAGGGAGTGCCGCACTGTTAGAGGGTCAGTACTGAGGGACTGCCGCACTGTCACAGGGTCAGTTCTGAGAGAGTGCTGCACTGTCAGAGAGTCAGTACTGAGTGAGCACCACACTGTCAGAGTTTCAGTCCAGACGGCAAGCCTCACTATCAGACGAGCTGCACTGAGAGAGCACTGCACCATCAGAGGGTCAGTACTGAGGGAGTGCCTCATTGCCAGAGGGTAAGTACTGCGGGAGTGCTGCACTGTCAGAGGGTCAGTACTGAGGGAGTGCTGCACGGTCAGAGGGTCAGTACAGAGAGAGTGCGACACTGTCAGATAGACAGTACGGAGGCACTGCAGGACTGTCAGAGGTGCCTCATTGCCAGATGGTCAGTACTGAGGGAGTGCTGCACTGTCAATGAGTCAGTACTGAGGCAATGCTGTACTGTCAGAGAGTCAGTTATGATGGAGTGCTGTACTGTCAGAGGTTTTGTCCTGAGATTGGGTCACACGGTCAGAGGGGCAATATAGGGCCACATCCACACAGTCAGAGAGTCAGTCCTGAGGGAGTGCATCACTATCAGGGAATCAGTATGGAAGGAGTGCAGCGTTGTCAGAGGATCAGAATGGAGGGAGTGCAGCACTGTCAGAGGATCAGTGTGGAGGGAGAGCTGTATTGTCAGAGGATCAGTATG
>NW_025131682.1:0-1145 GCF_004010195.1 Chiloscyllium plagiosum
AATATGCTATTGCATGGACACATTATGGGAGAGGTGTCGTCAATGAGAAATTAGACAGGACTCTTCAGACAACGGATGACATGTGGAGGAAACTGGACACTCTCACCATTTCTAATTTGTACAACAGTACATTTTGTTGCATTATCAATTTAGAATTAATGGAGAAAATCAACATGTCTGGCAAAATTCCGAAGAGAGGCATCGGCGTCAAGAGGCCTATCTGGATAGCGGGGGTGGAAGTTGCTGAGAGCAGTGGAGTGAGGAATGCAGTCAATGCAATGGGGGCTATCCGTATGATGGGATGCAGAGGGTGTATGAAAAAGCAGGAGGACTTCTGGGATTATGGGAACGTTCCATTGTTCTCAAACTCTCTTTTCCAACTCCTCAAAAGGTCCCAAACAACCCAGAATATCTTGCCCTCACCACGCATCTCTGCCTTCCACAAGGACCATTTTCTTTGCAAATCCTTGGTACGTGCCACACTCCTTCCATCTCTCCTCCACCTGCACTTTTCACTGTCTCTGCAAAAGATGCAACAGCTGTCATTAAAGCATTTCCCTCAACTCCACCCAAAGTGCGAGGCAGGTGAGACACATGTTCACCTATACTTCCTCCAACCTTGTCGACTGAATCTGATCGTTCCTGCTTTTTTTTTTTTCAAGAACCAGTCTGTTTGACACCGATAATCAGGTTTTATTTGGAGACCCAAGGAAGCAGCTCCATGTTGATCATCTTGTTCTCTGCCATTTCTCTTGTAAAGACCAGTGTTTGATTTTGCCCTTTATTGCCAATGGAGTGTATACTGGGATTATGCACGTTTTTATTTCGAACACCATCATTAATTTGCGATATGGCAAAAAGGTTTGTCAGATAGGTTATGTTATTCCATATCGTGTTCACTTTTGTTCATGGTTTTTCCGGTAGTCAGTGATTAAATTCTGTTTCGTTTAAAACTGTTCCAATATAGAAACATTCTGTGAACAGATCACTTGGCAAATAAAGGAAAATTAAAGCACAGATTGTGACATGCAATACTCCAGTTCAGAATGGGAAGAAAAATCTGATCAAAATGTAGTCAAAAAGCTGCTAAGCGATGTTCACTGAAGGTTTCCAATGTTTGAAACTCCAACAGCGTCCGAATAAAT
>NW_025131683.1:0-1145 GCF_004010195.1 Chiloscyllium plagiosum
ATGAATACTGTCAGGGCCTGCAGGGATGTATCACTCAGGTGGAAAGTAAAAACGGCGAATGGAATTGAATCCAGACCAATAAATGGTAACGACTTTTGGGAGTTGAAACAATAGCAGTGAGGATTCTGAGTTTTGAACAGAACAAACAGGAACGAAGTGACCTTGGAATGGATATTCCCAGATTATCGAAGATATTTAGATAGGGAGCTCAGTTGGTCGACAGTATCTTTGGATATCTTGTGTTGTCGACCTCAGACTGTGGATGGTATTCGATCTTGAGCAACCGCCAGTTTAGGAAGCAACTAAAAAAATGAGCACAAGTCTGGTCAATGCAATAATCAACATTTTTAAAAATTGTAAGAAAAAGGATGGAGGGCTGAAGTATATCACTTTGACCATCAAGACCCCTTCATCACTGATACATCTCCAAGTCATGCTTGGGAGGGTAACTTGCAAATGGTTGCGCTTCAGTACATCTTCAACCTTGTCCTCATAGTCGGTACAGTTTCTGAGCTTTGAATGTTCTGTCAACACAGCCTGGATGACTGACTCCACCGCATCTTGTAGGTGGTGCACTTTGCTGCAATCGTGCCTTAGCGGTGAGCGTAATAAACATTCGGGTATGAACATGTTACAGTTAAGTGACTGCATTGTCGTAGAGGATGTCCAGTTCCTTCAGTGGTATTGAAGCTGCACACGTCCAGGCAAATGGAGAGAGTTCTGTTACACATATAATTTGTGCCTTACAGATGATGCAGACTTCAAGGAGACATGAGTTGTGTTAATAATCAAACAAAGTCGACTGACGGGCATTTGTATTGCAGTCAACATCCTTATATGGGCGGTCAGGTTCCATTTCTCCTAAATATTAGCTCAGAGGGCGATTACACGGATGACTTCAGTTACAACGAAGCCATTGAATATCAATAGAATATGATTAAATTCTCAGTTCTCAAAGTATCATTACTGTATTTGGTCCATGTGTGACTTATCGGATTCCAATCGCAATCTGATTTTAAGTTCCAGTTGCCGTGCTGTAAGGGACAGCAGAGATTTACGAGAATGTTGTCAACTTTGGATAAAATGGAGCTTCGTGGAATGATTGCTCAGGTTGGGATTATTCTCCTTGAAACAAAATCGTGGGA
>NW_025131684.1:0-1145 GCF_004010195.1 Chiloscyllium plagiosum
ACAGAAAGGGAAGGAAACAGAAACAGTGTGAGGAGTCAGTGGGAGATTTGGAGGCTCATCATTCGAGATCAGAAGTGCATAATGAGAATCAGGAGATAAATCAGCAGAACAAGTTAGCAGAGTGAAAGATTAAGGGAAACATCAGCAGGAAGAGGGAGTGCAAAATGGGAGACTCGATAAATCAGTAATGAGAATGGGCGGATGATGTGGGACAAAAAACACTTCCACATAGAAAATGGGGTCAGACTGAGAACAAGCAGAAAACCAGCAGCCTTAGTGTAGGGTGAGAAACCAAGAGGAATATCAACAGAGGGTTTGAGTGTCGGAGAAGGAATAATAGCGACCGTACGTGTAAAGGGAGAGACCAAGAAGGAACACGAGTAGAGCCAGTCAGTATTGACTCAGAGACAGAGAAGAACATCAGCAGAGAGGGTAAGGAACAGTTAGTGACCAAAGATTACATTCACCGAGAGAGGGAGTCAGTAGCGAGGGACAAATGTGAAAATGATCACGGTATGAATGATGGCTGAGTGATCGAGAGGAAAATCAGGAGGGGCATGGAATGTACAGTGAGAGAAACGGAAGAATCACAGTGAGAGCGACTGGAGGCTGATAGGTCAAGGGCATCATGTGCAAAGACAGTGACTGCAAAGGATCAGACGAAGAGGAACATCAGCAGAGAGAGTGAGGGACTAGTGAGTGTGGAGTGAGACACCAAGAGGAAGAGGAGCAGAGAAATGGAACTCAGTTGGCGAGGCAGCGTGGAATTTCAGCAGAGAGATTGAGGGTGGACTGGAAGACAAGGATGAAACATCAGCCGAGTGACTGAGTGAATTCTGAGGGACAAGAGCAACATGAGCAGAGAGTGTCAGTGCAGAGTTAGAGACCCAGGAAACCAAGTATAAAGAGTTAGTGAGGAATGAGAGAGGAAGTGGAAGATTAATAGAGAGGTGGAGTGAACAGAGGGAGAAAGAGTTCGCTTGGCCAGTATGTCAACAGTCTTACCAATAGGAACATCAGCACAGAGACTGAAGAGTTGAATGAGGCCATTGACCCTGAGAAAGAGCAGTGCCAGTGGAGAGGATGAGTCACTGGGATAGGGAGAACTCAGAAGGAAAGATGATGTAACAAAGAGATTCTGCTGA
>NW_025131685.1:0-660 GCF_004010195.1 Chiloscyllium plagiosum
CCATCTCTCGCTGTTGGACCCATCTCATGCTGTCGGACCCATCGCTCGCTGTTGGACCCACCTCTTGATGTTGGATCCATCTCTCGCTGTTGGACCAATCTCTCACTGTTGGACCCATCTCATACTGTTGGACCGATGTCATGCTGTTGGACCCACCTCTCGCTGTTGGATGTTGGACCCATCTCTTGCTGTTGGACCCATCTCTTGCTGTTGGACCCATCTCTTGCTGTTGGACCCATCTCTTGCTGTTGGACCCATCTCTCGCTGTTGGACCCATCTCTCGCTGTTGGGCCCACCTCATGCTGTTGGACCCATCCTCGCTGTTGGACCCATCTCTAACTGTTGGACACATCTCTCACTGTTGGACCCATCTCTTGCTGTTGGACCCATCTCTCGCTGTTGGACCCATGTCTCGCTGTTGGACCCAACTCATGCTGTTGGACCCACCTCTCGCTGTTGGACCCTTCTCTGGCTGTTGGACCCATCTCTCAGTGTTTGACCCATCTCTCAGTGTTGGACCCATCTCTCACTGTTGGACACATCTCTTGCTGTTGGACCCATCTCTCGCTGTTGGATCCAAGTCTCGCTGTTGGACCCAACTCATGCTGTTGGACCCATCTCTCGCTGTTGGACCCATCTCTCGCTGTTGGACCCATGTCA
>NW_025131685.1:748-1145 GCF_004010195.1 Chiloscyllium plagiosum
CCATCTCTCACTTTTGGACCCATCTCATGCTGTTGGACCAATTTCTTGCTGTTGGACCCATCTCATACTGTCGGACCCATCTCTCACTGTTGGACCCATCTGATGCTGTTGTATCCATCTCTCGCTGTTGGACCCATCTCTTGCTGTTGGACCCATCTCTCACTGTTGGACCCATCACTCGCTGTTGGATCCATCTCTCACTGTTGGACCCTTCACATGCTGTTGGATCCATCTCTCACTATTGGACCCATATCTTGCTGTTGGACCCATCTCTCGCTGTTGGACCCATCTCTTGCTGTTGGACCCATCTCTCGCTGGACCCATCTCTTGCTGTTGGACCCATCTCTCGCTGTTGCACCCATCCCTTGCTGTTGGATCCATCCCTCGCTGTTGGACC
>NW_025131686.1:0-1145 GCF_004010195.1 Chiloscyllium plagiosum
GTGTTATTAATGAGGGAATTTGATGGATGGATGAATATGGGTGAAGGGATATTTCAGCACATTCTTCAGCTGCTGCCTGAACTTAGTCTGGGTCACGGCATAAATCGCGGTGTTTGTGCAGCAACTGAGGAGCTGCAGCATGAAGCCCAATTCCTGCACAAAGGGATGGAGATACAAAGACCGATACCCAATATACCACATCCGGTGCCATATAGAATAAAGCATTAACAATGGCCATAACAGGATGAAATTGGCCGAGATCACAAACAGTAAAATGATGGATTTTTTTCGGTTTCTCATTTCAGTGTCAGACTGAGCGTCCTCATTGGTGGGAGCGCGGAGTCTCCTGCGGGCTCTGCTGGTCACTACAATGTGTTTGACGATGAGAACATTGAGCAGCAGAACCAGGAGAAATGGGACACACGGGGTTAGAATGTAGTGGAGGAACTCGATTGTGACCCAGACACTGGAGTCACGAACACCGTGTCTTGCATCACAAAACCAGGGGCGGTTCATCAGCTTATACCGAGCCGTGAGCATAAAATACCAGTAAATATTCTTCAAACAGCTCAGCACAGTCACTGCTCCCAGAACCACAGCCGCCGTCTTCTCACTGCAATATTTACTTTTCAGCTTCTGGCAACAAATGGCCACAAACCGATCAAAGGTGAAAGTGACGGTGAAACAGACAGAGCAGATCCGCCGCTGCCATGGCCCCCAGGTAACGTCTGACACATGGAGACAATCCACAATCTTTATAAAGCAGGACGTAGATGGTCACTACGTTAACTGTGAGGAAGGAAAACAAACCCATTATCCATCAGCGTGGAGGCAAAGAGACCCGTTTGATCGGGGACCCAGTGAGATTTTCAAATGTGTCCCTGTATTCAGGGATTTATTAAAATAATTGGAGCTGGAATAATAAATGGGAAGGCCTGAATTATAGACAAAATGTGACATAAACCACAAGAAACCCTCCCTCCCCAAACACACAGAGACACATCCATAAGGACAGATGGTTTCTAGAACACTCCCACACACTCGATCACTCGAGAGCAGACAGGTCACTCCTTCCCAGTTCCTAATACGGAGGGTGGAAACATTGTTGTCCAGAAGGATCCTCTCCCAGTTTCCTGAAGACAGAC
>NW_025131687.1:0-1145 GCF_004010195.1 Chiloscyllium plagiosum
TCACCTCTACCAAGTCACCTTCTTCACTCCAATGAGCAAAGCCTTAGCTCCCGCAAACTTTCTCCATAAGAAATGTCCTCCATTCCAGGCAGCATCCTGGAAAATCTCCTGTGTACACTCTCTAAATCTTGCACATACTTCCTGTAAACAGGGGACCAGAACTGAACGCGATATTTCAATTGTGGTATAAAGATGCAGAAAAACCTCATGGCTCTTAAAATCAATCCCCTTGCTAAGGAAAGCCAACACAACATATGCCTTTTTAACAACCCCATCAACGTGCGTGGCAACTTGAGGGAATAATGGACACGGACCCCATGATCTCTCTGTTTCTCCACACTGCCAAGTATTCTGCCTTTCACCCTGTATTCTGCATTTAAATTCGACCTTCCAGAATGAATCACTTCACACTTTTCCAGATTGGACTCCATCTGCCACTTCCAGCCCAGCTCTGTGTCCTGTCAATGTCCCATTGTAACCTACAACAGCCCTCCACATTCCCCACCACTCCACCAACCTTGGTGTGATTGGCAAACTTACTAACCCACTCTCCAACATCCACATCCAAGTCATTTATAAAAATCATAGAGACCAGAGTCCCAGAGCCGACTATTACAGAACACCACTGGTCACTGAGCTCCAGGCTCAATACTGTCCATCTGCTGCCAACCTCTGTCTTCTCTGGGCCATCCGATCCTGTATCCAGACAGACAGATTTCCCTGTATCCCAATCATCCTTCTTTTCTGAATGAAACATCAATGTATTCTGTCATATCCTCAAAGAATTCAGTAAGATTTGTAAGGCATGACCTACCCCTCACAAACCCATGCTGACTGCCTCTAATTTAACTATGGTTTCCCAAGTAGTCATAAATCCTGTCTTTAGAGTCCCCGCCAATAATCTGCACTTCACAGACATTAGACCAAATCTGTAATTCCCAGAATTCTACCTCCGTAATATGGTCCAGACTCTACAAATCTTCCCTCCTCTGCCATGTTCCCCAGAAGGGCACTGGAGGGTGGTGGGGGTTACAGAGATAGGGAGGGATATCAGGACACGAGAATTTTGCAGACATTATGAGGGTTGCCGTGCCAAAAGGAGGCTTCAGTAGTTGTGAGGTTTAATGGTGATGAAGGCATTTGAG
>NW_025131688.1:0-1145 GCF_004010195.1 Chiloscyllium plagiosum
ACATAATTTGTTCAGTAATAACTGACAGGAATGGTTTCTTTCTTGCTTGCTAAATGCCTTTTGATATAACTGTTTTAATTCCTCATCTTTCTGCTGCAAGTCAATCAATTTAGCAGAGCTAAAAATACTTGCATGTTCTCCTATTTGCTCCTTCTCTGTTCTACTTATCTGATCAAAATAATATTCGCATAACTCTACATCAGCTTCCTTTTGATCCCTCCTGCTTCAACCTGAACATTGTGATCTGTGATCACACAGTCAGGGGAAATTCCTGGATAAACATTCTCCAGGTCTTCCGTTGCCTGCATCTCCACTGGATTTTCAACTAGAGTAGGCAGCACGCCTACCAGCGAATCAGCTATATCAGTTGCAAGGACAAATTTTATTCCTGGAGCTGAGAGTTTGGGTTCCAGTACTCCTATCACACATTATCCACTGTTCTCCCTTTACAGAACTGAGCACTTTTTGTCTCACCATGAATTCTTGTTACCAGCACATTTTCTTGTAATAGTCTCTCAGGCATGCATATCTTCTCATCCCTCAGGACTGCAGACTGAGAAGATCCTGTCTCCTTCAATATTGGAACCGCCTTACCTATGACTCCTGGTCTATGTGAATAAACTTTACCCTTGTATGTATATTTTAAGCATATTTGGCACGTATTCCTTGATCAACTTCTGATCATCTTTTACACTCTGAGGCAGTGGTCTAACTTCCCTTATGCTTTTTGTTACTGGTCCAATAAATCTTCCAGGGTTGTCTGGTTTTCCTCCATCTGGTTTTCCGAGCCCACCAACACTGTGATTTTGTGTGGACCAATTTATTACAATGAATACACCGGGGGCATTTAGCAAGCAAGGGGAGTGAATGCATTCCTATCTGTCACTACTTAACAAATGAGGTATTAATGAGGAATTGGAAGCCATTACGTTTTTGTCCCTCTCAAGGGTTTCTTTTTTGACCTGTGGTAAATTATCCTTATTGTCTTCACTGAGATCTACATTTTCCTTTCCTTATCTCTTTGCTCCAATTTGTATCCCGCAAGGACTGAAATAGATTCTGGAAGCCAAACTCAGTTGATGGACCAGCTGAAAATCATCAGACACTTTAGGTGTTAACGTTGCTGGTTTAACACTTTTTTATCT
>NW_025131689.1:0-1145 GCF_004010195.1 Chiloscyllium plagiosum
GGGGGGACTGTATCCTAGTGAGAGTCAGTGTGTGGGGGGTACTGTATCCCAGTGAGAGTCAGTGTGTGTGCGGGGCTGAATCCCAGTGAGAGTCAGTGCGTGTGCAGGGCTGTATCCCAGTGAGAATCAGTGTGTGGGGGAGGACTGTATCCCAGTGAGAGTCAGTGTATGGGGGGTACTGTATCCCAGTGAGAGTCAGTGTGTGTGCGGGGCTGTATGCCAGTGAGAATTAGTGTGTGCTCGGGGCTGTATCCCTGTGAGAATCAGTGTGTGGGGGGTACTGTACCCCAGTCAGAGTCAGTGTGTGTGCGGGGCTGTATCCCAGTGAGAGTCAGTGTGTGGGGGGGACTGTATCCCAATCCCAGTGAGAGTCGGTGTGTGTGCGGGACTGTTTCCCAGTGAGAATCAGTATGTGGGAGGGCTGTATCCCAGCGAGAGTCAGTGTGTGCGCAGGGCTGTATCCCAGTGAGAGTCAGTGTGTGCGCGGGGCTGTATCCCAGTGAGAGTCAGTGTGTGTGCGGGGCTGTATCCCAGTGAGAGCCAGTGTGTGGGGGGGACTGTATCCCAGTGAGAGTCAGTGAGTGGGTGGGGCTGTACCCCAGTGAGAGTCAGTGTGTGTGGGGGACTGTATCCCAGTGAGAATCAGTGTGTGTGGGATCTGTATCCCAGTGAGAGTCAGTGTGTGTGGGACTGTACCCCAGTGAGAGTCAGTCTGTGGGGGACTGTACCCCAGTGAAGTCAGTGTGTGTGGGAGTGTTCCCCAGTGAGAGTCAGTGTGAGTGTGTGTGGGAGTGTTCCCCAGTGAGAGTCAGTGTGTGTGCGGGGCTGTATCCCAGTGAGAATTAGTGTGTGCTCGGGGCTGTATCCCTGTGAGAATCAGTGTGTGGGGGGTACTGTATCCCAGTGAGAGTCAGTGTGTGTGCGGGGCTGTATCCCAGTGAGAGTCAGTGTGTGGGGGGGACTGTATCCCAGTGAGAGTCAGTGAGTGGGTGGGGCTGTACTCCAGTGAGAGTCAGTGTGTGTGTGGGACTGCACCCCAGTGAGAGTCAGTGTGTGTGGGACTGTACCCCAGTGAGAGTCAGTGTGTGTGGGGGACTGTATCCCAGTGAGAATCAGTGTGTGTGGGATCTGTATCCCAGTGAGAG
>NW_025131690.1:0-1145 GCF_004010195.1 Chiloscyllium plagiosum
GAACGGAATATGTTTTGTCGAAACAGTGAGGAGAGCCACAGTCACTCAGTGGTTAGCACTGTTACCTCACAGCACCAGAGATCTGGGTTTGATTCCACTCCTGAGCAACTGTCTATGTGGAGTTTGTACATTCTCTCTGCATCTACATGGGTTTTCTCCCACTGGTCAATGGTGCACATTTTTGACAGATTTCCCATAGTATCGAGGGATATTCAGGTTAGCTGGAATAGCCATGGGAAATGCAGGGTTTCAGGGATATCATCAGGGGATGGATCTGAGTTGGACTTTCTTCAGAGGGTCATTGTGGACTCGATGGGCTGAAGGGCCTGTTTCTGCTCTGTAGGGATTCTATGATATCACTTATCAGCCCTATGACAATCGGTTTGAACAATGTACAAAATGGCTTTCGCTCAAACAGCAGGCTACTCTGACAACAAACATAACCAGCTTTTAAAATTAGGTTTGTAATTCATTGTATCAGCTTATTTCCATTCAAAAGACTGGGTGGGGGAGGGGGAATGGGTGAAATGTTGCGGCCTCCTTGCTAAAACACAGATAGACAGCCAAGAGATGCTGGGTATATTGGACATGTTATACTCCCAAATCACAAAAGCCAGACAGCAGCCAGATGGTTATCCCATCAGCATTATGTAAAAGGCAACAGTTCTCCTGTGCAGACATATCCCTAACAACGTCTCCACCAAAGGATGGCCCAGATAGGAAGGCACCGGGTCCTGCTACACAACGAAACTAACAGGAACAAGCCATCCAAATGATTAGCAACGCTTCAAACTATTAACTGATTCTCCGAATTGGCCAGAAGTATAGAAAGTTCTGGGAAACCATCCAGAAATGAACAAAACCAGGGATCACCTGCAGACTGATCTCTTGAATTTTCTGGAGGTTTTCTGAGGAGACCAACATTGCAAGGGACAGAGACCAGCTCACCATCCAGAGAGGGAGAGAGACAAGCTGAAGCAAACCCCAGGAGCATGGGAGAGAGGGAGTGTGAAAAACCATTGAGAGAGAGGGAGCTGGAACCAACTGGAATACTGAGTGCCACTCCTTCAGTCTGTCCATGCTTCAACGCCTGTTTGTCTCAGTCTGACTTACCCTTCTCTCTTTGTACTTCTCTCTCCCTGTCT
>NW_025131691.1:0-1145 GCF_004010195.1 Chiloscyllium plagiosum
GCTGCTAACGATGATGATAGCTAGACAATATGGAGAAGGTGTTGCCCCGCTGTGTTCTCTGTCTAGGCCATGATACTTAGTTTGATTCTAATCCAAAAGGTGAGATAACGCAGTTTTACATGAATTCATGCAGTTTTTGAGTTCAGAGTTCTACATGAGTTCATGCAATTAGGACCTTCAGCCCTCGACGTTGTGCCGTTTCTCCTACTCTAAGATCAGACTAACCTACATGCTTCCGTTCACTTTGTTCCATGTGCCTATCCAAGAGTCTCTTAAGTTTCTCTCACCAATTTGACTCTACTACCACTGCTGGCAGTGCATTCAACACACCCACCACTCTCTGTGTAAAAACGCTATCGCTGATATCTCCCCTAAACCTTCCTCCAATTGCCTTAAAATTATGCCACCTAGTCATAGACATTTCTGCCCTGGGAAAATGCTTCTGGCTATTCACTTTCTATGCCTCTCATCATCTTGTACACCTCCAGTGAGAAAAGCCCTGGCTTCCTCATGGTTTCATCATAAGACCTGCCCTCCACTCCAGGCAGCATCCTGATAAATCTCCTCCTGGTAAATCGCACTTAATGAGAATTAACTAAGACCTCTACATTTTTTGGAGTTATTCATGGCAAAAGGGAAGATAATGATCTTTGGTGGGCATCAATCATCTCAGCCGTGGGACACATCTGCAGGAGATCCTCAGCGTAGCTTCGTCAGCCCAGTCATTTTCAGTTTGTCCTCACAGAATCCCTACAGTGTTGAAGGAGCCTATTCAGCCATTGAATCCAAACTGAGCAGAATAGATTCCCTACAGTGTGGAAACAGGCACTTCGGCCCAACCAGTCCATACCGACCCTCCGAAGAGTAACCCACCCAGACACATTTCCCTCTGACTAATGCACCTAACATAATGGACAAATTAGCATGGCAAATTTTCCTGGCCTGAACATCTTCGGACGGTGGGAGGAATCCGGAGCACCCGGAGGAAACTCATGCAGACAAGTGGGGAATGTGAAAACTCCACACAGACAGTTGCCCAATGCTGGAATCGAACCTAGGACCCTGGCGCTGTGAATCAGCAGTGTAAGCGACTGAGCCACCGTGCCAGCAGAAGAGAGGGCAATCACTGAAGTTTACAAAATTTT
>NW_025131692.1:0-1145 GCF_004010195.1 Chiloscyllium plagiosum
TCTCCAGCTCTGCCTGAGTTCTGCTGCTGAATTTGCCATCATCTACCCCTTCATTAATGACAGATTTTATGGCTCCTGTTCTCTCCTGACTTCTCTTCCAGTTACAAATAGTTTGACCACAAACTTGTTCTTGTCTCTACAGTTAATTCACGACATGGACTCTTAAACAGAGTAATAATGTCACTGACGTAATTGAGAGACGCACGTTATGACTCTAAAACCATTGTCTGAAATCCTTCCACAGCCGATGACGAAATTTAAATTCCAATGACAAAATTTGGAATGAAAGCTAATTTCAATCATGGCAACCATAAACCATCAGGATTTCTTTTATTATTTTATTAGTAGCCTTTGGTAAAGAAGCCGAACACTTTTTCCCTATCTCATCTAAGTGTAACCTCAGATCCACAACAATATGGTTGCCTCCATATTGCCTTTATAAATGGCCGCATGATCAAGGGCAGTTAGGATGCACAACAAATGCTGCCCTTGCTAGTGATGCTGGCATCCCGTGAAACAACAACATTAAAGGTGAAATAACCAAGGAAATGCGGATGCTGGCGATCTGAAATAAAATTCTCCACCGCCTGAAAGAATGTTGGAGAATCTCAGCAGGTATGGCTCTCTGTCGGAAGAAACAGCAGGTATGGCAGTCTGTCAGTGAACCTATCGAAACGGAATGCAACTGAGAAATAATATAATTATATCAGGGATGGTTGGAAGGGTGAGCGGGCGGTTTGTGCTGAGTGGATGATGTCCAGCAAGAGAGAGAGAGAGAGAGAGGAAAAACAAGCAAAATATTTGCTGATGATGGACTGGAAGGAAAACAGAATGGGAAGTTATTCTAACGTTTCCCCTTTTCACATATTCCTGAATGACATATTTATTACGGGATGTCCCTGCTTACCGTGAGTTATGTTCCTCTATCTCTCGTCTCTGAGTGTGGTGATCAACTCCATCAGCATTACGTATAGTCGCTGAGATATAGAGAAACGTAATGTTCCATTGTTAGCTGCTTCTTTGGAGAGAGGAACTGTTACTGTGCGACTGTGTGGAGATGAAACAGCTTTCTCAGTCAGGAAGAGAAACTGAGGAAACCGAGGCATTTTCACCACTGAATGGATGCACTATGGTTGTGGGGAATT
>NW_025131693.1:0-1145 GCF_004010195.1 Chiloscyllium plagiosum
GTATGTTTTAATAAAGTGTTTCCAATTCAAGTTAGACTTGCCGATATGATTTGAACTCCTGCTGTGAGTCTATATGTAGAATTTGTTTGAATATCATCATAGAAACATAGAAACATAGAAAAAATACAGCGCAGTCCAGGCCCTTTGGCCCTCGATGTTGCGCCGATCCAAGACCACCTAACCTTCACTAGCCCACTATCCTCCATATACCTATCCAATGCCCGTTTAAATGCCCATAAAGAGGGAAAGTCCACCACTGCTACTGGCAGGGCATTCCATGAACTCACGACTCGCTGAGTAAAGAATCAACCCCTAACATCTGTTCTACACCTACAACCCCTTAATTTAAAGCTATGCCCCCTCGTAATAGCTGACTCCATACGTGGAAAAAGGTTCTCATGGTCAACCCTATCTAAACCCCGAATCATCTTGTACACCTCTAGCAAGTCACCCCTAAACCTTCATTTTTCCAATGAAAACAACCCCAAGTGCCTCAGCCTTTCCTCATACCGTCTTCCTACCATGCCAGGCAACATCCTGGTAAACCTCCTCTGCACCCGTTCCAGTGCCTCCACATCCTTCCTATAGTATGGCGACCAAAACTGCACACAATACTCCAGATGCGGCCGCACCCGAGTCTTCCACAATTGCAACTTGACCTCAGGACTCCGGAACTCAATTCCTCTACCAATAAAAGCCAGTACGCCATATGCCTTCTTCACCGCACTATTTACCTGGGTGGCAACTTTCAGAGATCGGCGTACATGGACACCAAGATCCCTCTGCTCATCCAGACTACCAAGTATCCACCCATTAGCCCAGTACCCCATTACTTGTTACTCTTACCAAAGTGAATCACCTCACACTTATCCACATTGAACTCCCATTTGCCACCTTTCTGCCCAGCTCTGCAGCTTCTCTATATCCCGCTGTAACCTGACACATCCTTCCACACCGTCAACAACTCCACCGACTTTCGTATCATCCGCAAATTTGTTCACCCAACCTTCTAGGCCCTCCTCCAGGTCACTTATAAAAATGACAAACAACAATGTTCCCAAAACAGATCCTTGCGGAACACCGCGAGTAACGGCACTCCAAGATGAACTTTAATCATCAATTACTACCCTCTGTCTTCTTCCAGC
>NW_025131694.1:0-1145 GCF_004010195.1 Chiloscyllium plagiosum
AGGCGTCCAGTCTCCCCAATGCAGAGGAGACCAGATCGGGAGCAACGGATGTAATAAATGATAATAGTGGATGTGCAGGTAAAACTTTGATGGATGTGGAAGGCTCCTTTAGGGCCTTGGATAGAGGTGAGGGAGGAGGTGTGGGCCCAGGTTTTGCAATTCCTGAGGTGCCAGGATGGGAGGGTGTGTTGTAGGGGGGCGTGGACCTGACCAGGTAGTCGCAGAGGGAATGGTTTTTGCGGACGGCGGAAAGGGGTGTGGAGGGAAATATATCCTTGGTGGTGGGGTCTTTTTGGAGATGGTGGAAAAGTCGGCGGATGATTTGGTTATTTTGGTGGGGTGGAAGGTGAGCACCAGGGGCATTCTGTCCTTGTTACGGTTGGAGGGGTGGGGTCTGAGGGCAGAGGTGCGGGATGTGGACGAGATATGTTGGAGGGTATCTTTAACCACGTGGGAAGGGAAATTGCGATCTCTAAAGAAGGAGGACACCTGGTGTGTTCTGTGGTGGAACTGATCCTCCTGGGAGCAGATACGGCGGAGGTGGAGGAATTGGAAATACGGGATGGCATTTTTGCAAGAGGTAGGGTGGGAAGAGGTGTAATCCAGGTAGCTGTGGGAGTCGGTAGGTTTGTAAAAAAATGTCACTGTCAAGTCGGTCGTCATTAATGGAGATGGAGAGGTCCATGAAGGGCAGGGAGGTGTCAGATGGTCCAAGTAAATTTAAGGTCAGAGTGGAATGTGTTGGTGACATTGATGAATTGCTCAACCTCCTCGCGGGAGCATGAGGTGGCGCCAATGCAGTCATCAATGTAGCGGAGGAAGAGATGGGGAGTGGTGCCGGTGTAATTACGGAAGATCGACTGTTCTACGTAGGCAACAAAGAGACAGGCATAGCTGGGGCCCATACGTGTTCCCATGGCTTCCCCTTTGGTCTGGAGGAAGTGGGAGGATTCAAAGGAGAAACCAGTTCGGCCAAACGAATGAGTGTGTCGGTGGAAGGGTCCTGTTGGGGACGTTGGGAGAGGAAAAAACGGAGGGCTTGGAGGCCTTGGAGGCCCTGGTCATGGCGGATGGAGGTGCAGAGGGATTGGATATCCATGGTGAAGATGAGTCATTGGGCACCGGTGAAACAAGTATTGGTGGAG
>NW_025131695.1:0-1145 GCF_004010195.1 Chiloscyllium plagiosum
CGCACGATATGTCTATTTATTTTTCCTTCAATTATCACGATATTAATTTTTTCGTAAGAGCCTATATACTTAGTACCATCATTATTGTGAATTACCATTTCATTCTCAGTGCATTGCGTAGAAACAGTCGAGTTAATTCCCAGCCCAATTATCGGAGTGAACACTGGTTAGTTTTCATTTGAGTAATCACAATAAATTATAATCCCACCCTTCCTTGGTGGGATGAAAGGAACCTGTGGAGCTCCAGTAGCGTGTCTCCCACGAGACTAGGAAGTGTGGGTTGAGTTCCCATCTTCAACAGAGATGCGCCAAAGCAGCTTAGAATGGTGATTAGAAAATATCTAAGCAGAGTTTGAATTGCTTTTCAATCCAATTTTGGATTTGCTCTGTCTGTTGTTCATTCCAATAATCACAGAATCTGCAATTTATTATCTTCAGGTCATTAATGAATGTATGTATCACATTACATTGTCTCTAAATTTTAGATTTGAGGACACTGTAGTTTTTCACATTTAAAATATCTAAATAATGACATTCATTTTATTTAATCAAAATACCTTACTACTTCCACTTATCTCACTTTGTGTATGATGGCTTCAATGAATTTTGCGAAGCAATTCTCCTAAACATGAAGATTTTGTTGACTTTAAATAGTATCTTTCGCACTCGCTGATCAATCTATTCTTAAATCAAAGAATCATAGAGTCATAGAATCCCTATAGTGTTGAAACAGGCTACTTGGCTCAACCAGTCCACACCAACCCTCCGAAGAGTAACCCACCCAGACACATTCGCTTGCTCTATTACTCGACATTTCCCCTGACTAATGCACCTAACCTACACATCCATGAACACTATGGGCAATTTAGCATGGCCAACTCACCTAACCTGCAGACTTGTATACTACCAAAATGTTATTGAAATCAATGCTCACACAAAACACTATTCATAAAGCCAGGCAATGGTCTCATGATCATTTAATTACTATTCAGTGGAATAATCTGAGTAACTGTCTTATTGTTCCTGAGATCAATCACCACAGTAAGCATCTGATTATCATCCCCTCCAGTAAATACTTCTGAGATTTCTGTTCTGTAATTATCCAAGATACATATTGCTCACAGCAGTGTTTATTCTTCATTACG
>NW_025131696.1:0-1145 GCF_004010195.1 Chiloscyllium plagiosum
TAGAAGAATGAGAAGGAATCTAATTGAAACTTATAGAGTACTGAATGACCTGGACAGAGTGGAGTTTGTGACAATTTGTCCTTTGGTAGGGATCCGAGGTACAGCCACGGATTACAGGGAAAACCTATTTAGAACAGATATAAGGAGAAGCTTCTTCAGCCAGAGTATTGTAATTCTATGACATTCACTGCCCCAGAAGGCTATGGAGGCCAGGTCATTGAGTACATTTAAGCCTGTGCAGGATAGGTTCTCGATTGTAAAGGGGATCAAGGGTTATGGGGACAATGAGGTTGAGAAACCTATCTGCTTTGATTGAATGTTGGAGCAGATTCGATTGGCTGAATGGCCCGGTTTCTACTGCTATATCGTCTGCTCATATGGTCTCTGCTAATATTGGCTGTCCTCAGTCCTCATTATAGATTCTGGATTAGTGGTGCTGGAAGAGCACAGCAGTTCAGGCAACATCCAAGGAGCTTCGAGATCGACGTTTCAGGCAAAGGCCCTTCATCAGGAATGTGCCTAATGTGCCTGATTCCTGATTAATGGCTTTTGCCCGAAACGTCGATTTCGAAGATCCTTGGATGCTGCCTGAACTGTTGTGTTCTTCCAGCACCTCTAATCCAGAATGTGGTTTCCAGCATCTGCAGTCATTGTTTTTACCTCATTGTAGATTTATACTTGAATCTGATCTTCATATGGTTTATAAAGAGGAACTTTCCAAAACGGATTACTGGTCAATATCATGTTCGCACACCCTCGTCTCTTCAGCCATGCCCCCAAATCTGTCTGTTTTCTGCCTCCTCCCCAATGCCAGAAGCATGCTTTATTTGAAGTCCAGTCAGTGATACTTCATCACAGTTGATTGACATCAAAAGTATCAACAGCATGACCCTCACCTGCCCTCTCTAATCCTGGAATAACAATCCGAATTGTATTTGTCAGGGATAATTGTCTGTTAAGATATCCATACCGTTTGTCCGTTATAACCCTATGTTGTCTTAGGTACATTTTCTTCTCAAATCGAGTATCGACTATCAAAGTTGTATCAATGTTTTATTGATATTCTAATGACTGATCACGAATTGCAGGTTGCATGTTTCCAATTATAAAGAGAGAAACTTGTTGATGTTCTGACAATCCTCTGT
>NW_025131697.1:0-1145 GCF_004010195.1 Chiloscyllium plagiosum
AGTGAACACTGGAACAGTGTGAGCAGTGAGTCCAGGAACAGTGTGAACATTGAGTCCCGAAACAGTGTGAGCAGCGAGCCCTGGAACAGTGCGAGCAGTGAGCCCTGGAATAGCGTGAGCAGTGAGCCCTGGAACAGTGTGAGCAGCGAGCCCTGGAACAGTGTGAGCAGCGAGTCCTGGAACAGTGTGAGCAGTGAACACTGGAACAGTGTGAGCAGTGAGTCCGGGAACAGTGTGAACATTGAGTCCCGAAACAGTGTGAGCAGCGAGCCCTGGAACAGTGTGAGTGGTGAGCACTGGCACAGCGTGAGCATCGAGCCCTGGAACAGTGTGAGCAGCGAGTCCTGGAACAGTGTGAGCAGCGATTCCCGGAACAGTGTGAGCAGTGAGCCCTGGAACAGTGTGAGCAGCGAGTCCTGGAACAGTGTGAGCATTGAGTCCCGGAACAGTGTGAGCAGCGAGCCCAGGAACAGCTTGAGCAGTGATCCCTGGAACAGTGTCAGCAGCGAGTTCTGGAACAGTGTGAGGAGCGAGTCCTGGAACAGTGTGAGCAGCGAGCCCTGGAACAGTGTGAGCAGTGAGACATGGAACAGTGTGAGCAGTGAACACTGGAACAGTGTGAGCAGTGAACACTGGAACAGTGCGAGCAGTGAACACTGGAACAGTGTGAGCAGTGAACACTGGAACAGTGTGAGCAGTGAACACTGGAACAGTGTGAGCAGTGAACACTGGAACAGTGTGAGCAGTGAACACTGGAACAGTGTGAGCAGCTAGCCCTGGAACATTGTGAGCAGTGAGCCTCGGAACAGTGTGAGGAGTGAACCCTGGAACAGTATGATCAGTGAGCGCTGGAACAGCATGAGTAAAAGGATCTGGAAAAGTGTGAGCAGTGAGCGCTGGAAAAGCAAGAGCAGTGATCCCTGGAACAGTGTGAGCAGCGAGCCCAGGAACAGTAAGAGCAGTGAGCCCTGGAACAGTGTGAACAGCATGTCCTGGAGCAGTGTGAACAGCAAGCCCTGGAACAGTGTGAGCAGTGAGCCCTGGAATAGCGTGAGCAGTGAGCCCTGGAACAACATGAGCAGCGAAGCCCTGGAACAATGTGAGCAGCGAAGTCCTGGAACAGTGTGAGCAGTGAGCCCTGGAAC
>NW_025131698.1:0-1145 GCF_004010195.1 Chiloscyllium plagiosum
GTGCACTTTCCAACGCATCAGAACTCTTTTTTTTGTTCAGTATAAAATGTTGTTTCCCTTTATGTCAAAATATTTCTGTATTTGAAAACAATCGTTTGAATTTGGGAACCTTTTGTTAATGGAGTATCCAACATCCAGTTGATATGATTAAAATGGAATCTAGTTTTCGAATTTGAAATGATTTAACCCCCTGACAAGCCCACTTTGTTCATGAAGATCCTCTTTGAATATTGTATCAGTCTGGCTGTTGAAAGACAGCTTTGGAAAGTTGTTTACTTTGGTCAATTTCTATTTAATGAATTGCTGAAACGGTGCAAAATGCGTTCTATTGAATTTACAAAACTAAGATATCCAGTGAAATCAGGAGATGTGCTCAGTGCAAATAAAAATCCCATTTACTGCTGGCCTGGACAAGACTGGTAAACTTCAAATTGTGCTTATAGAGAAAGGACTGAGATCTTAACTGGTTCATTATCATCTAATGTATTGAGTTTAAACTTATGTCTATCTCTAAATTCTTCAAAGCCTTGATCCACGCTGTCTCTTGTACCCCTTATATACACACTCTGTTCTTTGGTTCTCTGATTACTTTATATCTTTTTGTCCTTGAGTATGGCCAAGCCCCCTTAATTAGCTGTACTTTACTGATAAACTCCCTCAGATGCCCTCTGGTACTCATTCTCTCTTTGAAAGCTTGCTTAAAAGCCGCTTTCATGTTTTTGGTACTGGTCCGAACTCTTCTGATACATGCCAATAAACTTCTCCTGTTTGGCATTTGGCGCATCCTTTTATAGTTTGGAAGGTCGGACTCGAATAAATATAGGGTTAAAGACAGGATTGGGTGTGCAGTACATAGATCCCTCAAAGTTACCACCCAAATGGATAGGGTTGTTAAGAAAGCATTTGGTGTTTTGGCTTTCATTAACAGGGGGATCGAGTTTGAGAGCCGCGAGGTTTTGCGACAGCTCTACAAGTCCCTGGTGACACCACACTTGGAATATTGTGTCCAGTTCTGGTCGCCCTACTGTAAGAAAGATGTAGAGGCTTTGGAGAGCATTCAAAGAAGGTTTACAAGGATGCTGCCTGGACTGGAGGGCTTGCCTTATGAAGGAAGGTTGAATAAGCTCAGACGTTTCTCTCTGGAG
>NW_025131699.1:0-1145 GCF_004010195.1 Chiloscyllium plagiosum
CACCAATGAAAAAAGAATCATAGAGCTTAAAAACATACAAACTAAAGCTACTACAACTAACAATCTCTCAAAACGTTCCAAAACTAAATACATACAAATACAAAAAAAAAGATACAAAATGCCAATGGCACTCAGGAGGGGCATTTACCCACGTCGACTATGGGCATTTGCACGTCACAAATCTCTATCTTCTGCCCCACTATCAATACTGCATCCAGGGCAATTAATCACAAACATCGGGACTGAACTGTCCTTAAGTAGGCATTCAGTCATCACGATCACCAAAACTCCCTCCAGCTTGAGCCGAACCCGACACACAAACTAAGCAAGAGAAAAACGAGTAGTGATACTAATGAAGAAGTTAAAAGTATGTACTCTACCCATCCCCGACTATAATTTAACACTGCTTAATACCAGAAACGTTCAACAAACTTTCTTTTAAAAATGAGAAACAAGGTTATCGCTTTCCATTAACGCATCCAGCCTACTTTAAAGTGTCCACAAAGTTATCACATCCTCTGGAGAGTCAGTGGATCTACTGAAAGCTCCACGAGTGCATACGGAGCACCGCTGAGTTCATTAAGTAATACTGAATCCCAAGTTCCCTTAATCTTCTCCTGATATCATCAAAAGATTTTCTTTTCTGAATCACTGCCGCTGAAAAGACATGGAAGAACATAATCCTGGAGCCCTCTTAGGGTCTCTTCCCTGTGTTCTGGAAGCTTCCCTAAGTCTTTGTTTGTCCCTGCAACAATGTAATCGCACAAGGACAGGGTTAGGGCATTGGTCTGAGCTTGACCTGCGCACCGTAACCCGATGAACTGTCTCACTCTTCACTCTTCAGCTTCAAAGTGAAGGAATCTCTGCAGTCAGTTCTCGCAAAAAAAACTCACTGACTGATCACCTTATGTCTGGTCCAGCAGACCGATGATATGAACATTCTTCATCCTGCCCCTGTTCTCGAGGTCGCCACCTTGTTCAGTTAAGGTACGGACCTATTTTTCAAGGGTGAGGATCCGCTCCTTACAGGAATCGATCACAGTCTGTGCCCCTGCAGTTTGGCTCTCGATCTCATCCGTTCTGCTTTCAAGTTGCTGCTCATGTTTTTGGAACACTGCTGAGAGTGGTTCTATCTTCCTGCTGAT
>NW_025131700.1:0-1145 GCF_004010195.1 Chiloscyllium plagiosum
ATTCAACTCGCTCCTGCTCCACTTGAGAAAAGACCTGTTACCTGCATCAATCACGCTATTCCCCAGCTGCGGTCAGTTCTGATCTATGGTCATCGGACTCACAGTGCCACCTGTTTGTTTTCACTCGAGCCAGCAAAATGTGCTTATATTCTCTGGCACTTGCTCGTCTTTATTGTTTCCGATATTTAGCATCATTCTTTAATTAATTCATAAGTAATGTTGTTATTATATGGGCTGCTAGCAATGCAGACGTTTGTTGACCTCACTAAATGCCATTTACTATGAAACTATTTCTTCACATAGGTCCAGAGCCAAGCATATTTCTGTGGGTCTGGAATCAATCTTAAGCTAGGTTAGGTAATAATGAAAGATTTATTTACCACATGATAGAAGTGAAAAATATTGTAAAATAGCGAAAATGTTGGCAGTCTTATGGTTGATATTCGTGCAATTCGATTTTATTTCCAGTTGCTGCCAATTGATGTTACGTACTCATGGCATCTGCGGTAGGATGTGAAACAGAGTCCTTTGTGCAATAACTTGGGCCTATGAATTGCATCTCCAGTGATATTATTACTTTGACACAGTGTTTCTATCATCTGTGGGAGATGTGAAAACATATCTTTCGTGCAATAGTATGTCGTTGAGAATGACATCTCCAGAGATGTTACTACTCTGACACAGTGCCCGGATCAACTGTGGGATACTATGAAACAGTTCCTTTGGTGAAATATCATTTCCCTCTGAACTGCATCTCCAGCAACATCCTGACTCCAACACGGTGCCCCTGTGATCTGTGGGAGGATATGAAACAGTGTCTTTACTGTAATAACCTGTTCCATTTGAGTTTTGTCTCCAACCACATTAAACTCTGACAGTTTCCTTCCTACATGTGGAAGAAGTGAAACAGTACCTTTATTTTAATAGCTTGGGACTCTGAAGTACATATCCAGTGGTAATACTACTCCGACAAATTGACACTGTCATCTATGGGCTGATGCAAAACACAAAATTTAGTGTAATAACATTTCCCTCTAAACTACATCTCCAGCGACGTTACTACTCTAACACAGTGTCCTTGTTACGTGGGAGGATGGTAAACAGTGTTTTTCGTGTAATAACCTGTCCCTTTGAATTACATCTCC
>NW_025131701.1:0-1145 GCF_004010195.1 Chiloscyllium plagiosum
AAATTGGTTCAGGACCCATGTGATATTGATCCGACTCTGTTAGACCCCAAGCAAGTGGCCATTCGCTTTACGTGTCTTTGAACACTTTGGTTGGTGCACAGTTGGTTTGCAACCTCACGTTTTGAAGCGGACATCATTCATAGTATTTTCGGCTGCACTGATAAAGTTGTCTCTGGCGCCTCCAGTAAAATGAAAAGCGGTGTTCACTCAGAAACAGACGTGTGATCAAAAGTAGGCGGACAGATGTGTCAATGAAAGCAGCAAGAACATTCCCCTGCGAAGGGTTGCAATACTGCACGTGGAACGAAGAGCCGGAATTGTATTAAGCGGCGAAAGCGCCCATTGTGAGGCTTGCACCCACGACCCTCAAATTAAGCAACTCACACTGCACCGACTGAGCTAACCAAGCACGGTGCACTGTGGATTAGTTTGCAATTACATTGCGAGCATAATTCATCAGCAATTTGTTAGGATCCAGTTCATTCCTTCTAATCACAAAAATATCATTCACACCTTTCACTTCAGTTATTCCTTCAAAGCATTACAATGTATTTAGCACTTGTTCCGGGATTTTAGGTTCAACCTTGATATCTTGGTATTTTTAACCTCACCTTTAGGTCGCTGAAGTGATTTCCAGTCACTCTGGCAGATACTAAAACAGTCGGTAAATTACCTAAGAAAACCCAATCATTTCCGTTTACAGTGTTGGGCATTTCCCATCTGCTGAATAGACAAGGTCCTCTAGAGCAACACTTTCCTTGTTCTTTCTACCTAAAACCTTCACCACTTTTTTATTTTCAAGTCAGGAGTTTTATTTATAATACGTTCCAAGAACTGGAGCAACATTCCAATGTCCCGAAGCCGTTTCCAATTTAAAATGAAAGTTTTGCTCCTTTAACACGGAAAGAGCTGTTACTAAGGAAGGAGTTTCCACGAGTTGTTTCCCATGGCTTGGCAGAAAGCCGCTGATTGAAGCTGCAGTGGCCGCTTTCTGTTGGCATCGCGAGCTTGGAGAAAGTGATGTGTTCTGCTGCATGTAAACGTCTCACTCACTGCGGACGTGGGGTGAATCATGGATTAGTTTTCACGGTTACAATGTCGATACATGGTCGGTGTCAATACTTGTGCTGAAATATTTGAGGCTT
>NW_025131702.1:0-1145 GCF_004010195.1 Chiloscyllium plagiosum
AACAGAACTGTACACGATACTCCAAGTGCGGCCGTACCAGAGTTTTGTACAGGTTTCGCATAACCTCATGGTTCCGAAACTCGATCCCTCTATTAATGAAAGCTAAAACACTGTATGCCTTTTTAACAACCCTGTCAACCTGGGTAGCAAATTTCAAGGATCTCTGTTCCTGAACATCTCCACTTCCAAGAAACTTAACATTAGCACAATACTTTGCACTCCGGTTACTCTGACCAACAAGAATCACCTCACACTTTTCTGCATTAAACTCTATTTGCCACCACTCAGCCCAGCTCTGTCGCTTATCTCTGTCTCTCTGTAAACTACAACATCCGTCGTCACTATCCACAACTCCAGCGACCTTAGTGTCATCTACAAATTTACTAACCCACCCTTCTACTCCCTCATCCAGGTCGTTTATTAAAATGAAGAGCAGCAGTGGACCCAACACCGACCCTTGCGGTGCACCACTGGGTACTGGTGCCCAGGATGAACATTTCCCATCAACCACCGCCTTCTGTCTTCTTTCGGCAAGCCAATTACTGATCCAAACTGCTATATCTCCCATAATCCCATTCCCCCGCATTTTGTAAAACAGCCTACTCTGGGGAATCTTATCGAACGCCTTGCTGACAACCAGATACACTAAGTGAACCGGTTTACTCTCATCTACCTGTTTGGTCATCCTCTCAACGATCTCAATAAAAGTTGTGAGGCACGACCTACCCTTCACAAAACTGTGCTGACTATCCCTAATCAAATTATTATTTTCCAGATGATTATAACTCCCGTCTCTTATAACCTTTTCCAACATTTTACGAGCAACTGAAGTAAGGCTCACTGGTCTGTAATTACCAGGGTTGTCTCTACTCCCCTTCCTGAACAGGTGAACCACATTTGCTATCCTCCAGTTTCTGGCACTCTTCCTGTGGACAATGACGATTTAAAGATCAATGTCAAAGGCTCGGCAATCTCCTCTCTGGCTCCCCAGAGGATCCTAGGATAAATCCCATCCGGCCCAGGGGACTTATCTACATTCACACTCTGCAGGATTTCTAATACCTCTTCCTTGTGAACCTCAATCCCAGCTAGTCTAGTAGTCTGTATCTCCATATTCTCCTCGACAACATGGCCGTTTTCTAGGA
>NW_025131703.1:0-1145 GCF_004010195.1 Chiloscyllium plagiosum
GAGATTATAACAGCATATGTTAGAGTCTATTATTGAGAGATTATAGCAGCGTATGTTAGAGTCTATTATAGAGATGTTATAGCAGTGTATTTTAGAATCTATTATCGATGTTATAGCAGCGTATGTTAGAGTATGTTATAGAGAGATTATAGCAGCGTATGTTAGAGTCTATAATATAGATGTTATGGCATCGTATGTTAGAGTCTATGATAGAGATGTTATAGCAACATATGTTAGAGTCTATTATAGACAGATTTTAACAGCGTACGTTAGAGTCTATTATAGAGAGATTATAGCAGCGTATGTTAGAGTTTGTTATAGAGAGGTTATAGCAGCGTATGTTAGAGTCTATTATAGAGATGTTATCGCAGAGTATGTTAGAGTCTATGATAGAGATGTTATAGCAGCGAATGTTAGAGACTATTATAGAGATGTTCTAGCAGCGTATGTTAGAGTCTGTGATAGCGATGCTCTGGCAGCATATGTCAGAGTTTTTTATAGAGATGTTATAGCAACATATGTTAGAGTCTGTTATAGAGAGATTATAGCAGTGTATGTTAGAGTCTATTATAGAGAGATTATAACAGCCGATGTTCGAGTCTATTATAGAGAGATTCTAGCAGTGTATGTTAGAGTCTATTATAGAGAGATTATAGCAGTGTATGTTAGATTCTATGATAGAGATGTTATAGCAGCGTATGTTAGAGTCTATTATAGAGAGATTATAGCTGTTTATGTTAGAGTCTATGATAGAGATGTTATAGCAGCGTATGTTAGAGTCTATTACAGAGATGTTATAATAGAGTCTATTATAGAGAGATTATAACAGCATATGTTAGAGTCTATTATAGGGAGATTATAACAGCATATGTTCGAGTCTATTATAGGGAGATTATAGCAGCGTATGTTAGAGTCTATTAGAGAGATGTTGTAACAGCGTATGTTAGAATCTATTATAGAGAGATTATAGCAGTGTATGTTAGAGTCTGACATAGAGATATTAGAGCAGCCTATGTTAGAGTCTATTATAGAGAGATTCTAGCAGTGTATGTTAGAGTCTATTATACAGAGATTATAACAGCGTATGTTAGTGTCTATTATAGAGAGATTACAACAGTGGGCGGCACGGTGGCACAGTGGTTAGC
>NW_025131704.1:0-1145 GCF_004010195.1 Chiloscyllium plagiosum
CTTGTCAGGAGGGAAATGTGTGGAGATTATTTGGCGAAGGTTTGAAGTAGAAAGTCTGATGTACAGATGTTTAGAAATGCATCTTGGAGAAGTTTTTAATAAGTCATTGAAGTCTAGTAGCCGTTGTAGAAGTCTGTTGTGAAAGCTGCAGAAGGATCTCAGGGCACGAGAACGAAGCATTATTTCCAATATATGGTGGCTCAGTTCGACCGCACTTGGACGACAGTATGAGGAATTACAATCCTCAATTTAGGAAAGATACTAATGCCATATGAGGAATACCACGAATGGTGTTTAGCCTTGATATCATGGATGAACGTTAGTCCTCTGAATTGAAATTGGGCAAATCCGGCCTTTTTTTAACAGTTTCAAAACAAGAGAGGTAATCTCATTGAGAGTTGCAAAATATTTGAAGAGATAAACAGGGTGGGGCAATTAAATTTTGTTCCCTCATTGGTGAATCTAGAAGCAGGAGAGGAGAATTTTAAAATGAAGCATTGTGATTTATGACCAGGATGAGAACTATTGATTTTTGTCTTAGCGTTGAGAAGTCTCACTGTTCAGCGCTACAGTGAGCCTTGGATATTTGGTCTTTGAATGCATCACTATCAGCCTGACCCGCCGACACTTACTGCATCACTATAGACCTGACCCCTCACACTTACCGCCTTAATATCAGCGTGAACCCCTCAAACTTACTACATCACTATCCATCTGGCGCCTACACATTTACTGCGCCACTTTCACTTCGAGACCATTATTTTGACTGCGTCACTATCAGCCTGACTGCCAAGCACTTTCTTTGTCACTATCAGTCACCCCCTTACACTTCCTATGTTACTATCACCCTGACTCCTTACACTTACTGTGTCACTATCAGCCTGACTCCATCACACTTATTATGTAAGTATCAGACTGACGCCTCACACTTACGGTGTCACTACAACACTGCCTCCTCAAACTATCTATGTCACTATCATCTTGACCGTCTCACATTTACTGCCTCACAATCACACTGACCACCTCACACCTACTGCTTCACTATGAGCTTCAACACTCACACGTACAGCATCACTACCAGCCTGACTCACTCACACTTATCACCTGACAAGCAGCATTACTCTCTCAAATTTATTTCATCATTA
>NW_025131705.1:0-1145 GCF_004010195.1 Chiloscyllium plagiosum
TGATGACACAAAAAAGTAGTGGAGAGGGAAGAAGGTTACCTCGGATTACAACAGGAACTTGATCAAATGAAGCAGTGGGCTGAGAAATGGCAGATAAGTTTAGTTTAGGTAAATGTGAGATGCTGCATTTTGGGAAAGCAAATCTTAGCAGGACATATCTTCTTAATGGTAAGGTCCTATGGAGTATTGCTGAACAAAGTGACCTTGTAGTGCAGGTTCATATCTCCTTGAAAATGGAGTCACAGGTAGATAGGACAGTGAAGGAGGTGTTTGTATGCTTTCTTTTATTGGTCAGAGCATTGAATATAGGAGTTGGGAGGTCATGTTGCGGTTGTACAGGGCAATGGTTAGGCCACCGTTGGAATATTGCGTGCAATTCTGGACTCCTTCCTATCGGAAAGATGTTGTGAAACTTGGAATGATTCAGAAAAGATTTACAAGGATGTTGCCAGGGTTGGAAGATTTGAGCTATAAGGAGAGGTTGAATAGGTTCGGGCTGTTTTCCCTGGAGTGTCGGAGACTGAGGGGTGACCTTATAAAGTTTTATAAAATTATGAGGGGAATGGATTGGATTAATAGACAAAATCATTTCCCTGAGGTGGGGATTCCAGAACTAGAGGGCGTAGGTTTAGGGTGAGAGGGAAAAGATATAAAAGTGACCTAAGGGGCAACGTTTTCACACAGAGGGTGGTACGTGTATGGAATGAGCAGCCAGGGGAAGTGTTGGAGGCGCGTATATCTGCAACATTTAAAAGGTATCTGGAAGGGTGTGGAGGGATATGGGTCGGGTGCTGGCAGGTGGGACTAGATTCGGTTGAGATATCTGGTCAGCTTGGATGAGTTGGACAGAAGGGTCTGTTTCCATGTTGTACATCTCGATGACTCCGTGACTCTATTGTTTACAACTTGCATAAGCATAGATAGAAAAAGTCATTTTTTTAAAAAAATCAGAACTAGCTAAATAAAGTTAGGATGGCGTGTCAGGTGATGTGCTGTGTCTGCATCATGTGGGAGCTGGCAAATGCCGTTTAAGATCCCCGTGACCATGTCTGGAGGAAATGTTAGTTGCTGGAATAACTCCAGGTCAGAGTTGAACGGTTGGAGTCCGAGCGTCAAACATTGTGAGACATCAGGGAGGGAGAGAG
>NW_025131706.1:0-1145 GCF_004010195.1 Chiloscyllium plagiosum
AAATCACTTTCGCATTTGGCTGCCATCAGCATTAAAAAAAAAAGGGTTGATGTTTGATTGTTCTTTCATTGGTGTGAATTAACAAGCTTGGGCATCCTGATGATAATCTTTCTAGAATTGCTGAATTACAGATTCATACTGTTGCGTGTGGATTTACTGAACGGTTAAAGTCACATCATGATATTCACCCGGATTCACTGTTTATGACATTTCGTAATAAGGTTAGAAAACTATTTAAAAGCTTCATTTAACTGACCTCTGAATTTTGTCTGTGTCCCTGCATAAATGCACGCATTGGTGCATGAATTTTAGAATTGTAGCATATACGTGCTTTACTTCAGAATAAATTTGGGGTCATTGGGATTGGAATGGATAGAGAAGCTACCGCTGAAAATTTGCACGAGTCGAAAATGTGCAGCGTACGTTAAACACAAAACAGACTAAACTGCCCAAAAATGCAAAAAGGTGGTCTTTCTCCTGCTCTCCATTTCTGTGTTGCATTTATTAATGTCATTGCTGTGGCAGCCGAGTCCCTTTCGGGTTCGACTAACTAATATGTCTAACATTCTGTACAGCAAAATAAGGAGACATGGGGTTTAAATGCGAGCAAAAATGTCAAGCAATTTCCATACAAGCAGTGTATGATCGATCTCTGTTATGTAGCGGTACCCGCCTACGTTATTAATGATATTTAAGGCCTCACATAGGAAGTGAAATGGAATGCTTTTCAAACAGCACAGCACACAGACTATTCCTACACCTATCGCTGCTACATTTTTCTGTTCAGAACTTCTTTTTGTGCTCCCGGTTACAAATTGTTAAGAACTGATCAAAGTTGAAAGCGACAGTCAACCACACAGTGCGGTTTCGAGAAGCATAGACAAGTAGAATTATCAAGTGACGTCCCTGCGTGAGGTTTTGTGAACTAGCTGGAAAACAAATTGCCAGAAGCCGACTTAAAATCACTGCAACGGTAATAACAAGGCAATCCATTGTCACCATGGGACGTAGAATCATCGAATCATGAAATGTACATGACCGCAGGCATACATGGCGACACTAAGTTAACTACATTACTGCCATCATAATGTCCATAACAGACAGACAGAATTAATTGGCCACATTGGCCTGAATGACATTGGTAT
>NW_025131707.1:0-1145 GCF_004010195.1 Chiloscyllium plagiosum
AGCGCAACCCACCCATACAGCTACCCCTTACCTAACACTACAGGCAATTTACCATGGCTAATACACCTGACCTGAGCACCCGGAGGAAACCCACACAGACACGTGGAGAATGTGCAAACTCCACACAGTCAGTCGCCTGAGGTGGGAATTGAACCCGGATCTCTGGTGCTGTGAGGCAGCAGTGCTAACCACTGTGCCATCGTGCCGCCCGTTCTGTCTGACTTGTGCTGACATCCTCCTGACCCTGTCCACTGACCCAGTCAGAAGGCTTTGTCCGTAGAGGAAAGACCAGAATAAAGTGTCCAGTTAACTTTCCCCTTTTCCCCAGATGAGTCTGCAGCCCGGCTTCCAGCTGCATCTTTCTGAGCCGAAGGTCCACCAGCCTGTGTTTGCCCTGGATCACAGCATCCATAGCGTCTCAACTTCCGCAAATCGAAAGACAAGGCCCACCCTGCCCTCTCCAATGTGTGTTGTGTAACTGCTTAATCGTTTCTGGTAGCTGAGCAGAGGCTGATAGCCAAATTTGGAACCCCATGAGGGTGGTCTCAGCTGGGACATTGGGTTCATGTCACACTACAGGTGACCCCACTACACTATACACTCTCTCTCTCTCTCACTCTCACACTCATGCTCACACTCAGACACACACACACACATGCACACACCCTCTCACTGGCTTATACTCCATTACTCACACACTTTACCAAGCACGCACATACACAGACACACACATCAGTCTATGGTGTGAATTTGCAATTGCAGGATTTTAATTGCAAGTACATTCTATTTTGCTCAAAAAACGCACAATCTTCAGACAGTCTATCCATGTAATATGTTATAAATTCTACGATGGAAATAGAACCAGTCTGACTCAAAATTGGGATACAGACAGACTCTGACATGAGTGAATCTCATGGGATATTTTTTCCCAGAATAAGGTTTCATCATTAGATTCTGAACCCCAGATTTCTGACTGAATTCGAATTCTGCCATCTGCCACAGTGTGATTCGAACCCAGGAGTCCCCAAAGCTGGGTTGATAGTCCAGTCAATAATGGCACTCGGCTGTCATTCCTTCAATCACCCTGCAATGGCCTCCACAGGTGGGCGGAGGGGGGTAAAGCCCTTCCCACACTGACAGCAGGT
>NW_025131708.1:0-1145 GCF_004010195.1 Chiloscyllium plagiosum
CAGGATATTTAACACACAGTATTGACTATCCTTCGGCCCAACGGTTATTCACACACAGTCTTGACAACCATACGGCCACAGGATTAATGAACGCACTGTCTTGATCATTTACACATCACAGGATTATTTCCACGTAGTATTGATGATTCTCAGGCCAAAGCAATGTTTACATGCAGTATTGACCATTCACAGGGCACAGGATTATTCACACACAGTATTGACTAGCACACGGCCACAGGATTAATGAACACTCAGTCTTCAACTTTTGCATGTCACAGGATTGTTCCAACATAGAATTCACAATCCTCAGGCTACATGATTATTCACACTCAGTATTGACCAGCCTACAGCCACAGGATTAATTAACACACTGTCTTGATCATTTACACATCACAGGATTATTCCCACACAGTATTGACCATCCTCATGGAAGAGGAATATTTACACAAAGTATCACCATCCTCAGGCCATGGATCATTCACACACAGTATTGACAATCCTCAAGCCACAGGACTTTTCCTACACAGTATTGACCATCCACAGGTACCAGGATTATTCTCACACTGTCTTGACCATTCTCAGACCACAGGATTATTCACACGGTATTGAGCATTCACAGTGCACAGGATTATTCCCACACTGTATTCACAATTCTCAGGCCACAGGTTAATTCACACACAGTATTGACAATTCTACGTCTACAGGATTACTCACACACAGTATTGACCATTCACAGTCCACAGGATGATTCACACGCAGTATTGACAATCCTCGGGTAGCAAATTTATTCACACGCATTATTGACCAGCCTCAGGCCACAGGATTATTTACACACTGTGTTGACAGTACAGAGGCCACAGGATTAATAAACACATTGCCTTGACCATTCAGTACAAACAGTATGAACATTCACAGGCCACAGATTATTGATGCACAGTATTGACCATCCACATCACAAAGGATTATTATCACACAGCATTGACCATCCACAGGCCACAGGATTATTCTCACACAGCATTGACCATCCACAGCCCACATTATGATTCACTCACAATATTGACCATCCTTAGGCAAAAGGGTTATACACACACAGTACTGACGATTCACAGCCAATAGCATTATTCACACAGTATTGACTGCCCTCA
>NW_025131709.1:0-1145 GCF_004010195.1 Chiloscyllium plagiosum
TTGCCAGCCATCATCCGACATTTCAGATCTTGCTTAACTCTCCATCTCTGTATAGCTGACATTTCGAAAATGGAATCCACATTTACGTCCTCCAGCACTGACAACCTCCCCTCCAATATCCCCGACAGTTTCCTGTTTCATTTAAAATCTTCAAGTAATGCAAATCTTTCAGTTTCTTAGTCGTGTCCATCTCTTAACAATATATGTCGCAGTAACAATGAGAAATCCCTGCAAAAAATGGATTTCAGGGACATTGCAACATCAAAAGACACACACAGACTCTAACACCAGAGAAACTATTGCCACGATCTGGAGATTCTCCAGGCTTGGTTATCATCTCCAGACCTTGTGGTGGCCCACACATTCTGTAGTCTCATCGACTCTCAATATCCTTCACTATCTGTCTTACTCTTTCAGAATCTGTACCCTTTCCAATCAATCTCATCTCTTCCAGCTCACTTTCGCCTCCATTTCTGTAAAACCACGATGGATTTCTCTGTATCTCTCTACATTTCTGAAAGCTCATTGTGTTCCGAAAACACTCGCTGTTTCTTTGTTGCATGCTCCAGTCGCTACACTCAGTTTGCTGACTGTCATCTTTTACGGCTCTGCAACCCTGAGTCTCACTGTGTCATACATTGCAATCAACCAACCTTCCTTTTTCTCATCATCGAAAAAAGTGCCCATCCTCATTCCATATGAAACCTTACATGGACATTACAATGTTCCCATTCAATGTAATCGTCTCCTAAGTTTCTCCAACTTTCCTCCTCTTTGTAACCTCCGCCGACAATGCAACCCACCTTCTATCTTTGATATAACTCATCCCTTTAACATCACATTTCTTTCAACTATGCCGGATCCTTAATGTTCTTGACTTACCTCGACACCGTTATTTTTTGAGTCCTTTAATGCTTAATATATTCACAATTGGTGGACATATGAGCTCAGGTACCTAAGAAGTTCCTTCCGAAAAGTATCAGCGAGTCACAGATCCACAAAACACGGAAGCAGCACTTTGAATGCTTCTCATCCTGACCGCAGGGTGGGGGAGATTGAGAAAAATGAAGCAGGGAATAACCTTCAAATCACTTAGAGCTGTCAGCTTCTTCAGAATCTGCATCGTGAACTAATATCCTTCTTTA
>NW_025131710.1:0-1145 GCF_004010195.1 Chiloscyllium plagiosum
CAGAATTCCTCAAAATATGTCAAGGAAGTAGCATAGACCCGAGCTTTGCTATTGTTTTAAGCCTGCGTGTCGTGGGTATTCCACGAGTGAGACAGATGGCCCAACCACTTAGTTTTAAATAAAACAGAATTATTTTTCCATACTACCCAACACAAAGGAGAACAGAATATAGAATAACTCTACCTATCCAAAAACCCAACTGATTACTGTAACTTAATGATGCAGTAATCCCCATAAACGCCCCTTTGCAAAAAAGGTAAATAAAACATCGGATCTTATAGGAGAGTGGGGTTGGGGGCGGCTAGAGAGAGCTGACAGAGATACAGAATGGAATACTACGTTCCACGTAACTGTTCCTTGGACCAGCATCTGCAAAACAAAGCTATTTGCTGAATAAAACTAAACCAGAGAAAAGTTGGGAGAACTGGTCACTCTCATTTCATTGTACAAGTCTTTCTTTTAATACATTAAAACCTTTTACCTAAGACGGTATCTTTTAAGTATAATCAAACCTGCCATTAAAAAAATAACATCCAAGCCCAAGCATTTCGGAATCGCTGTTTTTACGACATCTTTGAGTAAAAGGCCACGGGCAGAATTAAATTGTTTATAGACGTGGATTCATCATACCTATTTCTTTAAAAAAATCAATGCTAAAAACTGGCATCATTTTAAAACAACTTAATCTTAATTGTTTGCATGCAATAAAACACACCAAATTCTGTTGCTAATTATCACATAAGCATATATCATTGGATTCTGCTCCAGCCTTTTTACTCAGATTCTAGTTCAGGTTTCGACAACGCGTTGGCAATCACATTTCCTTGTCCTGCCAAAGACATTGCTGTGAAATTGAATGATTGCATCAATAATCTCCATCCAAACATTCAGACATTTCTGTCCTTAAATTTCTTCACAAACATTATATGTGATCGTCCCAGACACATTACTGGTAACATAAACATAGAAGTGTTGCAAAGCTAACACCAAGGCGAAAATCTAACCAATCGTCTCTTTTCTTTTTCCTTTGATTAATATTCAATTTTCTTGAGAATTACCGAATAGCTCTTTTTTGACTTCTTCCTGCAAGAATAGAGCACTGACAGACATACCACTCATAATAATAGCCACATTGATTGGCTTAG
>NW_025131711.1:0-1145 GCF_004010195.1 Chiloscyllium plagiosum
TCAGTGTGACTAATTTTCTCAGTGTGACTAACTGTCCCAGTGTGACTAACTGGTCCCAGTGTGACTAACTGGTCCCAGTGTAACTAACTGGTCCCAGTGTAACTAACTGGTCCCAGTGTAACTAATTGGGCCCAGTGTAATTAACTGTCCCAGTGTGACTAACTGTCGCAGTGTAACTAATTGGGCCCAGTGTGACTAACTGTCCTAGTGTATCTACTTGGGCCAGTGTAACTAACTGCCCCAGTATGACTAACTATCCGTCCCAGTTTAATTCATTGTCCCAGAGTAACTAGCTGTCCCAGTGTGAGTAACTTTTTCAGTGTGACTAACTGTCCCAGTGTGACTAACTGGGCCCAGTGTGACTAACTGTCCCAGTGTGACTAACTGTCCCAGTGTGACTAACTGGTCCCAGTGTGACTAACTGTCTCGGTGTGACTAACTGTCTCGGTGCGACTAACTGGTCTCAGTGTGACTAACTGGTCCCAGTGTGACTAACTGGTCCCAGTGTGACTAACTATCCCAGTGTGACTAACTATCCCAGTGTGACTAACTCTCCGTCCCAGTGTAATTAATTGTCCCAGAGTAACTAGCTGTCTCAGTGTGACTAATTTTCTCAGTGTGACTAACTCTCCCAGTGTGACTAACTGTCCCAGTGTGACTAACTGGTCCCAGTGTGACTAACTGGTCCCAGTGTGACTTACTGTCCCAGTGTGACTTACTGGCCCAGTGTGACTAACTGTCCCAGCGTAACCAATTGGGCCCAGTGTGACTAACTGTCCCAGTGTAACTAATTGGGCCCAGTGTGACTAACTGTCTCAGTGTGACTAACTGTCCCCAGTGTGACTAACTGTCCCCAGTGTGACTAACTGTCCCAGTGTGACTAACTGTCCCTGTGTAACTAAATGGTCCCAGAGTGACTAACTGTCCCAGTGTAACTAACTGTCCCAGTGTAACTGGTTGGGCCCAGTGTGACTAACTGTCCTAGTGTATCTACTTGGGCCCAGTGTAACTAACTGTCCCAGTGTGACTAACTATCCATTCCAGTGTAATTAACTGTCCCAGTGTAACTAACTGTCCCAGTGTAACTAACTGTCCCAGTGTAACTAATTGTGCCCAGTGTGACTAACTGTCCTAGTGTGACTAAC
>NW_025131712.1:0-1145 GCF_004010195.1 Chiloscyllium plagiosum
GGCAACTCCCCTTGCCTCCCATTATTGCAAATTGATTAATCTGGCCAATTATATGCTTTTTGAGACTTAAACTGTTTACATTCAATCACCAACAAACAAATGTGCATTCAAACCAAATCACAAAGGGTTAAACTTTCTACTAGCTTCACAGCTCTTTCGCTCTCTCTCTCTCACTCACACACACACAGACACTGTGTCTCACAGACACTTTGAGCTTCCCACAACGACTCCTCTAGCTTTTGAATGTTTTTCTGGACGTCTGGCCATAAGTTAGTTACGAAGTGCACCCTCAGTAGCCCTTCAGCTACTAGCTCTTCTGACACGGGCTGTTTTCCATTGATATATGCTTAATTTAATATCGCCAATTCCCCGTACTTTTGTACGTCCAGACCACTAAGGCGATACTTAAAGGTCTCTTTTCTTACCTTGGTCTGTGCACCGAGTTACCTGGTCGTTTCGGCGCGCCCCATCCCGCGGCAATTCCTGCAGCAAATACCACACAAGAGTTGCCCGACCGAAACCGCCGCGTGTGCCAGCCTTGTTTCCAGGGTCTTCCAGTCCGGATCATACTCGCCCAAACCGCGAACGGCAAACAAGGGAGTTGGAGATGGCCGAAATCGGCGAGGTGTACCTTTCCCGTCGTCCAATGAATGTCGGGCGGTCGGAGTTTTGGATCCAGGACGAGCTCCCAATTGTGAGAAACAGAACTCACTTACAAATCAGACTAAAGTCTTAGCCTTAAGTATGTTACATGTTACAAGAATCCCGCTCACCCCCGCAATACCCCACCCCCATCTGTAGAAACTACATTCCACTACCACCTACAACAACTACACTTCTATATCGCCTGCAGAAACTACATTTCTCACTTCCCACAAGAGAGAGGGGAGATGGAGAAAGGGATAGAGAGAGAGAGGGAGAGAGGTTGGGGGTCGCGTGCGCGAGAGAGAAGAGATGGTGAGAGAGAAGAGAGAGAGAAAGGACAAAATGTACAGAGGGGAGCATGAGAGGAAGCAACAGAGAGGGGCACGAAAGATGGGAGGCAAGAGGGAAGGGAGAAAGAGAGGTGAGAGAGAGAGAGAGAGAGCGGGAGAGAGACCTGGGGTGAGAGCGGGTGGGGAGAGAGTGGAGGCAGGAGAGCGGGG
>NW_025131713.1:0-1145 GCF_004010195.1 Chiloscyllium plagiosum
TGGTGGGTTTTCTTTTGCATTTTAACACTCTAAGTTTCTTAGCAATACTTCCCTTAAACTGAAATAAAGTCGGAGCAAATTTGAATACAACATTAATCGTTACAATGAGATAAATCTAATTCACTTCTGATTATTACAATGAACATTGTGAGGTTGCAGCAAAATTAAAATGAACGAACAAAACAGCGTTTCTTGCGATTTAATCCAATTCAGGTTCAGCCATATCAGAAAGGCCATTGAGCCACAACATCGCCTTTATTTCCCTCTCCATGGCTGCTTCACGTGAGAGAGAAAATGACTGAAGACATTATGAGTCAAATGTAGGTGTGAATATGACGGAAAATTCTTGTTCTCTGTTTCATTCTGACACAGTTCTGATGAGGTCACATGCCACCGCTCTACAAGATTAGATTACTTTACAGTGTGGAAACAGACCCGTCGGCCCAACAAGTCCACACCGACCCGCCGAAGCGCAACCCACCCATACATTTGCCCCTACGTAACACTACGGGCAGTATAGCATGGCCAATTCACCTAACCTGCACATTTTTCGACTGTGGGAGGAAACCCACGCAGACACGGGGAGAACGTGCAAACTCCACACAGAGTCGCCTGAGCGGGAACTGAACCGGGTCTCTGTCGCTGTGATGCAGCAGTGCTAACCACCGTGCCACCCACATTTCTCATCCTTTACTTTCACCACATGTGGCCTGATGAGGTCTCATGTCACCCCTCTAAAAATGTGCTGCGAAGACTGGGCGACTATGTTGGTGGGTTATTATACCGCTGTGCTCCACATTCACGAGTTCAAGTCACACTCTGGTTGCTAACTTCACAAACCGCTCCAGCAGTTTTTCTTTGCACCTCACACTCTGGTATACACTGGGTCGAGGATCTTGTTCTTGCCCTTCACTGTACGGGAGATTCACGAATAATCGACACCACATTAAAGTCGTAATGAAGTGTGAGAGCAGTCATTCTATTCAATTGTAGATAAACTTGGTGTTATGAGAAGGAATGCATTTTTCTTTCCGCCCCTCATTCCATCTTGTCTTTCTATGAATTTGCATCGAAAGAATGAGAAACAAATAACAATAGATCGGGAGTACAGGTTATCCAGTGGGGTTGCACATGAGTATCTGAAC
>NW_025131714.1:0-309 GCF_004010195.1 Chiloscyllium plagiosum
AGGGAACACGGTACATGTGGTGTATATGGATTTTAGTAAGGCGTTTGATAATGTTACCCATGAAAGGCTACTTCAAAATATACGGAGGTATGGCATTGAGGGTGAGTTGGAGGTTTGGATTAGGAGTTGGCTGGCCGGAAGAAGACAGAAGGTAATAGTTGATGGTAAAGGTTCATCTTGGAGTGCCGTTACTAGCGGTGTTCTGCAAGGATCTGTTTTGGGGCCATTGCTGTTTGTCATTTTTATAAATGATCTGGAGGAGGGGCTAGAAGGTTGGGTGAGCAAGTTTGCGGATGATACGAAAGTCGG
>NW_025131714.1:728-1145 GCF_004010195.1 Chiloscyllium plagiosum
CTGCCAGTAGCAGTGGTGGACTTTCCTTCTTTATGGGCATTTAAGCGGGCATTGGATAGGCATATGGAGGATAGTGGGCTAGTGCAGGTTAGGTGGGCTTGGATCGGCGCAACATCGAGGGCCAAAGGGCCTGTACTACGCTGTATTCTTCTTTGTTCTATGTTCTATGGAGCACTTCATATAGGAGGCTCACCATAACATCGTAAAGTCTAAGCACTGATACTGTGTAAGTCTGAACATAACAGAAACTCATGGAAACTGGAAGGAACTGGTAAGAGGCTTAACAATGGGCTGTCATGTGAAAGAAATTACACTGGGTCAGACAGGTCTGCCAAACGTTAGAACTGAAGGAAATGAGGAACTGCTGGCTTCACTCGATAAGGCATACATTTGGACAAGTCATTCAGGATTGCTCCA
>NW_025131715.1:0-1145 GCF_004010195.1 Chiloscyllium plagiosum
CCCTTATTTCGAAATGCCTTCACATCTTTCTCACTTCTGTTTAATACTCCCAAATATAAGATATTCTGGTTGTTGAGTTCCCAAAATTTGTTGGTCGGTAGCCACGTCTCTTTAATGGCATTGATTCATACCCATATCCCGCAATGTATGCACTGATTGCATTCGACAATACAAAACACATTTAGTTAGAGTAACTTCCATTCAGCTTTTAACTCATTATGCCCTGCTTCATTATCACCTATATTTCTCATATTGATCCAATCAGGGAACACGCTAATATCGTCAGACTCACAGAATCAGGCCTGATGGATAATGTTTCATGAATCCCTATAAACATTCCCGGGTATATACTGCCCCACTGACGGTACAAAGGCACAAGTTGTGGAGGGCACCTTGGGATGCAGTCAGGGGAGGAGTGAAACTGGAAATCGCCAGCATTAATTCCAGAACAAGGGAAATCTCATGGTGACAGGTCAGGGATGATCATGGAAATTGCCTGATGATGGACATTGACTGCACTCCAAACCACCCATTGTTGATAATTCAGTTCCTCTCGATATTGGAAACGAACTGGAGAAAGCACTGAGGGTGACAAGGACACTGAACCTACTTTGGGTGTAGGACTTTGATGCCCATCATCATTAGTGTCTCCATAACTCCACCACTAACTGAGAAGAGCGAGGCCTCAAATCCACAGCAGCCAGACTGTAGGAACTGATGGGGAAACCAGCAAGAGGGAATCTTCCACCAAACTACTTGTCAGAGATGGATCTGTCCATAACAGTATCTGTACGAGCAGTCAGAACACAGTCGTGGTGGCGGGAAATTCTCAAACTCATATTAAATATACTGCCCAATGTGTTATGTGGCACTACCTCCTGTGAAGTAGGACATGCTTCTAAAAGACTAAACAAATGGAAACTGGGCATCCATGAGGCACTGTAGGCCATCAGTAGCTGCAACATCAATTGCCTTCCCTCGGTCGTAAAGTCAAAAGTGAGCTGATCACCGATGATTCCAAAATGTTCAGCACAGGTCACAACTACACCGATACTGAAGCAGATTATTCAGTCCATCAAGAGTTTTAAACTGTAGCAGAAATAATCCATTGAGCCATTCGAAGCTGTGACTCAATAACTGGAACA
>NW_025131716.1:0-1145 GCF_004010195.1 Chiloscyllium plagiosum
TGCTCCCTCAGTACCTCAGATAGCGCTCCCACACTACCTCAGAAAATGCTCCCTCAAAACCTCAGAAAGTGCTTCCTCAATACCTCAGAAGGTGCTTCCTCAATACCTCTGAAAGTGCTCCCTCAGTACCTCAGATAGTACTCCCTCAATACCTCAGAACCTGCACGCTCAATACCTAAGATAGTGCTCCCTCAATACCTCAGATAGTTCTCCCTCAATACCTCAGATAGTGCTCCCTCAATAGCTCAGATAGTTCCCCCTTCAAAACCTCTGAAAGGGCTCCCGCAGTACCTCAGAAAGTGCTCCCTCATACCTCAGAAAGTGCTCCCTCATACCTCAGATAGTACTCCCTCAAAACGTCAGATACTGCTTCCTCAGTACGTCAGAATGTCCTTCCTCAATACCTCGGAAAGTGCTCCCTCAGTACCTCAGATAGTTCTCCCTCAGTACCTGAGATGGTTGTCGCTCAGTACCTCAGAAAGTGCTCCGTCAATACCTCAGCAAGTGCTCCCTCCGTACCTCAGATATTGCTCCCTCAATGCCTCAGATAGTGCTCAATACCTCAGAAAGTGCTTCCTGAACACCTCAGAAAGTGCATGCTCAGTACCTCAGAGAGTGCTCCCTCAATACCTCAGAAAGTGCTCCCTCAATACCTCATAAAGTGCTTCCTCCATATTAATACCTCAGATAGTTCTCCCTCAGTACCTCAAATAGTTCTCCCTAAATACCACAGATAGTGCTCCCTCAATACCTCAGAAAGTGCTCCCTCAATACCTCATAAAGTGCTTCCTCCATACATCAGATTGTGTTCCCTCAATACCTCAGAAAGTGCTTCCTCAATACCTCAGAAAGTGCTCCATCAATACCCCAGATAGTGCTCCCTCAGTACCTCAGGAAGTGCTCCATCAATACCTCAGATAGTTCTGCCTCAGTACCTCAGAGTGTGCTTCCTCAATACCTCAGAACTTGCTCCCTCAGTACCTCAGAAAATGCTCCCTCAATACCTCAGAAAATGCTCACTCAATACCTCACATAGTGCTGCCTCAATACCTCAAACAGTGCTTCCTCGATACCTCAGAAAGTGCTCCCTCAATACCTCATAAAGTGCTTTTAGAATACATCAGATTGTGTTCCCTCAGTACCTC
>NW_025131717.1:0-1145 GCF_004010195.1 Chiloscyllium plagiosum
ACTCCATCTGCCACTCCTCGGCCCATTGGCCCATTTGATCAAAATCCTGTTGTAATCTGAGGTAACCTTCTTCACTGTCCACTATACCTCCAATTTCGGTATCATCTGCAAATTTACTAACTGTACCTCTTATGCTCACATCAAAATCATTTATATAAGTGACGAAAAGTAGTGGACCCAGCACCAATCCTTGTGGCACTCCACTGGTCACAGGCCTCCAGTCTGAAAAACAACCCTCCACCACCACCCTCTGTTTTCTACCTTTGAGCCAGTTCTGTATCCAAATGGCTAGTTCTCCCTGTATTCCATAAGATATAACCTTGCTAACCAGTCTCCCATTGGGAACCTTGTCAAATGCCTTACTGAAGTCCATATAGATCACATCTACCATTCTGCCCTCATCGATCCTGTTTGTTGCTTCTTCAAAAAACCCAATCAAGTTTGCGAGACATGATTTCCCACGCACAAAGCCATGTTGACTATCCCTAATCAGTCCTTGCCTTTCCAAATACATGTACGTCCTGTCCCTCAGGATTCCCTCCAACAATGTGCCCACCACTGAGGTCAGGCTCACCGGTCTATAGTTCCCTGGCTTGTCCTTACCACCTTTCTTAAACAGTGGCACCACATTAACCAACCTCCAGTCTTCCAGGACCTCACCTGTGACTATCGCTGATAAAAATATCTCAGCAAGAGGCCCAGCAATCACTTCCTTAGCTTCCCACAGAGTTCTAGGGTACACCTGATCAGGTCCTTGGGATTTATCCAACTTTATGCGTTTCAGGACATCCAGCACTTCCTCCTCTGTAATGTAGACATTTTTCGAGATGTCACCATCTGTTTCCCTACATTCTATATCTTCCATGTCCTTTTCCACAGTAAATACTGATGCAAATTATTCGCTTAGTATCTCCCCCATTTTCTGCGGCTCCACACAAAGGCCGCCTTGCTGATCTTTGAGGGGCCCTATTCTCTCCCTAGTTACCCTTTTGTCCTTGATGTATTAATAAAAACCCTTTGGATTCTCCTTAATTCTATTTGCCAAAGTAATCTCATGTTCCCTTTTTGCCCTCCTGATTTCCCTCTTAAGTATACTCCTACTGCCTTTAAATTCTTCTAAGGATTCACTCGATCTAACCTGTCTA
>NW_025131718.1:0-1145 GCF_004010195.1 Chiloscyllium plagiosum
AAAGCTCCTAATAGATCTGCTCCAAGCAAGGAGTCAAACACTTCCACATCCAAGAAGTCCAACAAACCAGACAGTGGGAACTTTGCTGCTGATCAGTCCACTCTATCTCCTGTCAATGATTTGCAAGGTACTGTGTAACCCTAGAGCCTGTGTAGAATAAGTTCCTAGTGAGAACGTGAGACTTCTGAGTGAGAGTAGAAAAAGATAAACTTTGGATGTTGGAAATGTGCACCAAGCTGATTGGACAAACATAGCTTCAAGTTTTCATAAAAATCTCAGATCATTGTTTTTCCTTTCAAATCCATGCAATCTCCTCCAGTTCTTTGTTCTGGTAGACATTCTCTGCACCCTGTTCCCCATGACAGCAAGCAGGAATCCAACTTAAGACCTCCTCCACTTCACACAAGGCATCCCTGTCTCGCCCTGGTGAATCCTTCCAATCAGCTCCTCCCATGGGCTCGAGCTGCAACCTCTGCAGGCGTAGGCCTGGCCACTGCTTTTGTTTGTCGTACACTCGTCCCTCATGAGACCACAACTGGATTTCCACGGATGGGATTTCATATTGCTGTCTGATTGAGATTAAATTCCATCAGGTCTCCCAAAGTGAAGAGCTTGGCACCAGTTTTCCAGCCAGTGAATGCCCCCCTCCCCTGACTACAACCATTGAATTCCACCCAGAACCTCTCAATATGTAATACGTTTTAAACCACTGAAAGGGGAGTTGAAAATAACCAGAACAAAGTAAGGACAGATGAAGTGACAAAGGAGATGGTGGTGTGCAAGGTCAGAGCGAGTGATAATGAGACACATGAGGAGATGAAAGCTATGTCTAGAGATGGAATAATGGCAGAATGACGGACAGCTGTTTTATGGAAGGGAAATCAAGAGACAAACGAGAAGAAAACCAAAACCTGCAGAGAGAAGCAAAATAACATTGAGGCAGAGATTATGGTGTGAAACTGTTGAGGAGAATCCAAAGAGATTCTACAAATATATTAAGGGCAAAGGAGTAACTAAGGAGAGAATAGGGCCTCTTAAAGATCAACAGCGCCGGCTATGTATGAAACAGAAGATGGGTGAGATCCTAATTGAATATTTTGTGTCAGTATTTACGATGGAGAAGGACATGGAATCTAGGGAACTGA
>NW_025131719.1:0-1145 GCF_004010195.1 Chiloscyllium plagiosum
AAACAGCGCCCGGTCTACAGGGAGTATTCAAACAACGCCCGGTCTACAGAGTGTATTCAAATAGCGCTCGGTCGACAGAGAGCATTCAAACAGCGCCCGGTCTACAGGGAGTATTCAAACTGGGCCCGGTCTACAGAGAGTATTCAAACAGCGCCCGGGCTACAGGGAGTATTCAATCAGAGCGCAGTCTACAGGGCGTATTCAAACAGCGCCCGGTCTACAGAGTCTATTCAAACAGAGCCCGGTTTACAGGGAGTATTCAAGCAGCGCCCGTTCTACAGAGAGTATTCAAACAGGGCCGGGTCAACAGAGAGTATTCAAACAGCGCCTGGTCTACAGGGATTATTCAAACAACGTCCGGTCTATAGAGAGTATTCAAACAGCGACCGGTCTGAAGGGAGTATTCAAACAGAGCCCGGTCTACAGAGAGTATTCAAACAGCGCCCGGTCTACAGAGAGTATTCAGCAGCGCCCGGTCTACAGAGAGTATTCAAACAGCGCCCGGTCAACAGAGAGTATTCAAACAGCGCCTGCTCGAGTATTCAAACAGAGCCCGGTCTACAGAGAGTATTCAAACAGCGCCCGGTCCACAGGGAGTATTCAAACAGAGCGCAGTCTACAGGGAGTATTCAAACAGCGCCCGGGCTACAGAGAGTATTCAAACAGCGCCCGGGCTACAGGGAGTATTCAATCAGAGCGCAGTCTACAGGGCGTATTCAAACAGCGCCCGGTCTACAGAGTCTATTCAAACAGAGCCCGGTCTACAGGGAGTATTCAAACAGCGCCCAATCTACAGGGAGTATTCAAACAGCGCCCAGTCTACAGGGAGTATTCCATCAGCGCCCGGCCTACAGACAGTATACAAACAGCGCCCGGTCTACAGAGTGTATTCAAAAAGCGTCCGGTCCACAGGGAGTATTCAAAAAGCGTCCGGTCCACAGGGAGTATTCAAACTGCGCCTGATCTACAGAGAGTATTCAAACAGCGTCCGATCTACAGGGAGTATTCAAACAGAGCCCGGTCTACAGAGAGTATTCATACAGCGCCCAGTCTACAGAGAGTATTCATACAGCGCCCAGTGTACAGGGAGTATTCAACCAGCGTCCAGTCTCCAAGGAGTATTCAAACAGCGCCCGGTCTACAGA
>NW_025131720.1:0-1145 GCF_004010195.1 Chiloscyllium plagiosum
AATTCCATGTTTGTGAGAACTGTGTCGAAAAAGTTGGAGAAGCTACATGAATTTCTAATTTGGACTTGCTCAGAGGCTACTGGCAAGGACCTCTGTCAGAGAGAAAGCAAAGGCAATTTCAGCTTTCGTAATGCCAAATGGACTATGTCAGTTCAAAGTCGTGGCATTTGGCATGAAAAACGATCCAGCCACATTTCAGAGAGTGATAATAATGTCATTGCCGGATTACCCAACTATGTGGTGTACATTGATGACCTGGTGATTTTTAGTCAGTCATGAAAGGAACATTTACAGCCTTTATCAGACTTGTTCAATTGACTTCAGAAGGCAGGCTTAGTGGTAAACCTAGTTAAAAGTGAATTTGTGAAAGCGCAAGTCACGTTCCTGGGTCAATGGCATTTGCCAGCCTAAAAGCTGTGTTAACCACTGCCCCCAGTACTAGCTACACTGTATTATATGAAGCCTTTCAAGGTGGCTATCGATGCCAGTGATGTGGGTGTTGGCCTGGTGTTCCAGAAGGAGGATGACGAGGGAATAGAAAGACCCTTTGGGTATTTTTCTAGGAAGTCGAACAGAAATGTTCAAAAGTGGAGAAAGAGACATTAACCTTGGTGTTGGCATTACAACATTTCAGTGTTTATGTTACCAACAATGTATCCGAGACACTGGTCACAACCCATTGACGTTTGTGGAAAGATTTAAGGACAGAAATTCCAGACTGTTTAGATGGAGCTTCTTGTTGCAGCCATTCAATTTGACAATTGTGCATGTGACAGATCACAAAAACGTGAAAGCTGACGAGTTATTGAGACTCCAATGAGATATGGAGGCGTTCGGTGGCGGGTATGCGTCGGCCTGAATTTGCATGGGATTGTGCATGTTTGCATGTTAGTATAATGTATATATCTGGGTTTGAAGGGTTAAAAATGCAACCATCTGTTTGTATTGATGATTTTTTTTGAGGGGAGGAGATGTCACAAAATACGTCGCTTTTTTCTCTCAAGGCTGTTTCTAGGCTCAGGGAGACTCTGCACTTGATTTTTTTCAGAGAAACAATAAAACGGGGCCAGGCTATAATCAGTCTGGTTTGGTGCAGAGATGAAAATGATTTTTGGAAACATGTGAGACTTCAGGCCAAAGTGGTC
>NW_025131721.1:0-1145 GCF_004010195.1 Chiloscyllium plagiosum
TTTCGAATTCCTCCCACTCTCTTCCCATCACATTCCCCTCCCTTCCCAGCCCTTCCACCTCCCTTCCATTCCTCTGATCCACCCTTCTTCCAGCTTACAACTTGATTCATTCCTGCAATCGACTAATCCGGTGGTACCCTCAACCAGTGTTAATCTATCCCCAACTCACCACACCACTTCCTCCTCCTCACGCCGCTTCTTTATCTGTAAACCTCCTAACGTCCATCCCTACTCCTTAAGAAATGTTGCACCCAAGGTGCTGACTACTGCACCTATTGATGCTGCTTTGCTTTGTGTGGTCTTCCAGCCTCCTAGGTTTCAATTTTACCTTTTTTTAAAAATCTCTTCAGGTGTAATTGGCAGAACAGAGTGAATCGGCTGTGACCCTGCTTGTCCAATACTTTCGATGGGTTGAATGGCTTTCTCACATTCTTGTGAAACCAGCTTGACATGCTGAAAGAGCTCCTCTTTTTATCCTGTGGAAATGTTCAGGGTTGTGCAGTGCTGTTACATGAATGTTACTTACACGTTAACAACATGAGCTTGAATGTTGTTCAGGTTTTGAAGTTTTATGTGATTTCGACAGAACAGCTTCACTTCTGATAGAATGACGTAGGGAAAGACATTGATGAAGCAGCTGAAGTTGTTTGTGCCGAGGAAGCTATCCTGAGGATTGCCCACAGAGATATCCAGGGACTAAGAGGATAGCTGTCCACCAACCACATTGTTTTCTGAATGACCCAGTGGGGAGTTTACACCTGATCCCATTCAGTTCAAACTAATTCAGACTCCTTGACACCTTGCTCCATCAAATCCTGCCATAATGTCATGGCCACCCACTCTGACGCTGAGTTTGTATCATTTGTTCATGTCAATAGGCCAAGGTATATGTGTGGGGAGCGATGCCTTCTCTCAGACGGTAGAGAATGTTGGGGACTCCATGTCTCACACAGCTGCATAACAGAAATGATTGGGAAGGGTGGGAGTGGGTATCAATGGATTTTGACACGTTAGAGATTCAAGGGCTACAAGGAATTGGGCATGAAAGAGAAATTGCAGCCGAGACCAGATCAGTCCTGATGTTACTGAAGGGAAGGGCAAGATTAAGGAGCTAAGTGGCCTCGTGTTATTCCAGCATAACCCAG
>NW_025131722.1:0-1145 GCF_004010195.1 Chiloscyllium plagiosum
GTGTGGAGCATGGCGACAGTGGCCCAGTGTGGAGTGTGGGGGCAGTGGCCCAGTGTGGAGCGTGGGGACAGTGGCTCAGTGTGGAGCATGGCGACAGTGGCCCAGTGTGGAGTGTGGGGACAGTGGCCCAGTGAGGAGCGTGGGTCAGTGGCCCAGTGCGGAGCATGGTGTCAGTGGCCCAGTGTGGAGCATGGTTACAGTGGCCCAGTGTGGAGTGTGGTGTCGATGGCCCAGTGTGGAGTGTGGTGACAGTGGCCCAGTGCGGAGTGTGGTGACAGTGGCCCAGTGCGGAGCATGGGTGCAGTGGCCCAGTGTGGAACGTGGGGGCAGTGGCCCAGTGTGGTGCGTGGTGACATGGCCCAGTGCGGAGCATGGGGGCAGTGGCCCAGTGCGGAGCATGGTTACAGTGGGCCAGTGCGTGGGGGCAGCCAGCAAGCAGACACATATGGATACCCCCTCTGATAGTCTGCTGCGCAAGGTCCTCGGACAGAGACTGGGATGGCTGCCTTTTAACTTTGCATCTTGTTTTTGCGACCTCAGGTCATTCTGTGTGTAGCTGAAATGTAACTTGGTCTTCTTCATTTCTTTATTCTGTAACTAAGGATTGTACCTGGATACCTTTGTACCTAAGTGGTGGCTTGTAAGCTTTTCACTGTACTCATGTGAGTACATGTGACAATAAAGCTAGTTCAATTCAGTTGAAATAAATCAAAATTTGATTTTCTAATGGATGGACAAAGTCAGAGGGTTTGGGTGGAACACCACTGCAAGGATGATGTGCTCTGAACGTTCCTGATCTATTGACCATATACCAAAATGCCCTGACTCTTGTTGAGACAAATGTTTTGAACTTTGTTAACAGTGCTCACGTTTTAGAATGTTAAATGATCTCGGACTTACAGATAGTCTGGTTTCAGTGCGTAGTGTCTGCTTACATACAGCAAAGCGACAGTAATTGCAATCACAACGATGGTACAATTGCATACTGAATATGAGGCGGAACCTATTATACTAGAACATCACATAACGTAATGTCATGTAACTGTCATAACTCTGGACAAAGAGACCTTGGAGTGCAGGTTCATAGCTCCTTAAAAGTGGAGCCCCAGATGGGTAGGATAGTGAAGAAGGCATTTGGTATTCTT
>NW_025131723.1:0-1145 GCF_004010195.1 Chiloscyllium plagiosum
CAGACAAGTTCGGGAATTCGTGGTGCGCTGTGATACCAGCGCATCAGCTTCTTCCCTGTCTTTGAACCGGCCGCCTGCGCAAGGAATGCAAATGCGTTTCGTGGAAGGATCAGAAGGCGGTAACTACACTCTCAAATAGAATGGCATATGATCAGAACCAGGTTGGAGAAAAACTTAACAACGCTTTGCACTGTAATTAAATGGAATTGCGTTACATTTCACTACGAGAGCAGATTTGTTCAAGCAAATTCGAAGGCAGCTTTGCAGATGGGAAAGTAAGTAAGAAAGATACGTACTTGCCCATGTGAAAGGCTGCAGTTTGGGCCCAGTTTCGAACTGGGGACGTTTCGTATGTGAGACAAACGTGAAGACCACTGCTCTACCGAAACAAGCCGCAAGCACCGCGGCGGCGGCTCTGTGGCATCCAGCACTGAAAGTTGAAGCCATTCTTCGTTTCACCTTTCTGTTTCCAAGCGCTTGTTGTTGTCCAGCGTAATTGACATCTTGAAAACCTAAAAAAAAAGACGTGAAATTGAGAACAAAATGCAGACAAGGATGTCGTCAATGTTTGTTCCGTAGGGTGAGGTGGAATAGGCTGGGTGGAATAGCTAGCGTAACGGCTGCGACATGATCTTGTGGAAGGGTTGTAAACTGAGTATTTACGTGTTTTACCCAAGTTGGGGTGAGTTAAAAACTCGACAGCATCGCTTTAAGGTGAGTGGGCTGAAATTGACAAAGGACCTGAGGCACATTTCCCACACAGAAGGTTGTGCGTGTTTGGAATGATCTACCAGAGCAAGTGGAGCAGGCTATTACACTCAGACAATTGCAAAGGTCATCGGGTGAGTTTCTGGATAGGATGCGTTTATAGGGATTGGGGCCAAATGCTAGGGAACGGGACTTGTTTAATTTTGGCTATGTGGTGAGCATGGACGAGATACCCCGCAGTATCTGTTTCCACGCTGTGTACCCCAATAACGTTGTGTTGCTGACACCGGCTTTAAAGGATTACTTTTTAGCGGAGCTTGCCGTCGCAGTCTGTGGCACAAGCATTTAGTCTGTGCGAATGCTCACGGGAAAGGTAGTATTGTGAAACACTGCAGAAACGAACAACTTCCTTACTTTAGCTCCGACTGACCATACTC
>NW_025131724.1:0-1145 GCF_004010195.1 Chiloscyllium plagiosum
CAGTATGGGCAATTTCCCTTTGCCAATCCAGCTCACCTGGACATCATAGGACTGTTGTGTACAGGAAATGACGTAAACACATAGAGAATGTGCAGCACCTTTATCATTCAAGGGTGGGATTGAACTCGGATAACGACCGCTGTGAAAAAGCAGTGGTAACCACTGAGACTGAACTCCCAAACCACCCCAGAGAAATGCATTTAAAGCCGTCAAAGCCTGAGGAGACAAGTTTGTTCAGTGAAAGTCACATTTCCTGCGATCATCAATAATTTCTTCCTGTTCTTTCATGAATTGCAGGTGCATCTGAAATGACTTTTTAAAACAAAATGAAATTCCTGAGATTTGAGCATTTCGGAGGATATTCGCAAAAACCTTTTTTTTGGACACTAAAGAAACAGCCTCAAATACATAATCGAGATTCGTCAAGAAAAGAACAAAATACTTCAGGTAATGGCAACCTAAATTAGAAGCAGAAAATAGAGGAGCAACGCAGGAGATATGGCAACATTTGGAGAGAGAACCAGGATTAACATATCCAGTCTGAAATGAGTCTGTTCTCAACGAAAAATCATATTGTACTCCAAAAACAAAATTCGATGTCTCAAGTTCCAAAAGTGTAAGATGATTCTGAGCCCTGTACACAACTGTCTCCGACACATTATGTGGGACGTACACATTAAAATCGTGTTAGATCAGTATCAAACGCAATCGATATTTTTCGGCTGTGATGTATTTCCTTTGGGGGATATTGAATTCCTTGAAAAATAACCAGCAATCAGTTCAAACCCATCAAAATCTTCCTGCAGCAGTACAGCTCCAACTCCCATGTCACGAGCATCGATGACAAGTTAGAAGTTTATCAAAGAATTTGGTGCAGCTAAAACTTGTGCGGAAATTAATGTTGTTTTCAAGGCTTCAAATATCTCCTGGCATTGTTCTGTCCACCGAAACTTTGTTTTCTTCTTCATCAAATTGTTTAACAGTGCCACTACATTGCTGAAGTTTGGAAAAACCTCTGATAGTCTCAAAAATCCAAGTGCTTGTTTATTCGAGGTTGATCGTGGAAATTGCTGGATGGCCTTCAGCTTTGCATTCCGTGTGTTCAACCTTCTATGGCCTATGTTATGTCCCAAAAATATGACCTC
>NW_025131725.1:0-1145 GCF_004010195.1 Chiloscyllium plagiosum
TACATGTCGAATCCTGATCTGAATCAGTGACAAAAGAGCATTCTCAAATCAACTGGTCCAATCTTTAATGAATTCATTAGATTTAATGCCATCAACCCATGTTCTAGTTAAGTTAGTTTTGTAAATTATTGATTAAAAGTGGAGAGCAATGGCCATGCAACATGTTGACTAAAGTTAACCACAGTTCCAATAAAGAGAGGAGCAACATTATACATGGATGCATTTTATTTCAAATGCATGATAATCATTGCTGGGCTAGATTGAAGTGTTGATACACATTAGTTCTGCAAATGGAGAAATGAGGGAAATATTCAGAGCAAACGGAAGGATTGGTTACTACATTCTAGGATCTGACAAAACTAACCTGCTTCATGGACACAATAATTTGTTTTTACATGAAAACATTATGTCTCATCTCTCCGAATGCAACAGCTCAAAATAGCTTACACATTCCACGGACTAACTGTTTTATACAACAAATTCAGCTGAAAATGTAGCAATGTCACATCGCGTGAAGCAGTTATGGTTCAGTCAAGATTGTAATTAAAAGCAAAATTTTGTTTTGTTATGTACAGGTGCATCAAGTGTTTCAACAACTGCTCCTACTGAATCATCTTCAACATTTATACCATCAACAACTACAATACCAACCTCCATATCCACGACCCCACCAGCAGATACATCCGAACCAACAAGTACACAGACCTCCACTCCGCCAATTACAGGTGAGTCCACACCCAACTGAACAACGGGTTTCCCTTTGGAATCAACAGGAACTAAAGCACATCAGAAATTTCTCTCTTGCAGCTATTGCAAACTGATGGCTTAGAAAAAATTTGAAAGCCTTCAAATATTATCATGGATAATAAGCTTCACAGCACTGCTCGGCTCAGATTCAGAGCTGCAAAAGGAACAGTGATATCCACATTTCCGAAAAGAGATTTTGTTCTACGTTCTGATAATACATGTTGAAACCCTGATCTAAAACAGTACGCAAAATTTTGCAGTCACTTTAATTGGATTCCATCTTTAATGAATTGAATAGATTCAAAGACATTAATCCATACGCTGGTTAAGTTGGTTTTGGAAAATTGTGATTGAAAGTGGAGATCGATGGCCAACCAACATGTTTGAGCTAAGTTAGA
>NW_025131726.1:0-1145 GCF_004010195.1 Chiloscyllium plagiosum
TTCACACATTGTCCCAATCGAACTGCACACATTGACTACATGAACTAAACTGCAAGTGTTTGTTCAATGAGAGAGCTTCTCTCATTCATTCAATGTGCCAAGCTTAACGCTTTCATTCAATGAAACGTACGGCATTCATTGAATCATTGAATCAAACACCAATCATTGATTCAATGAATCACACCGAATTCTTTATTTCAATGGAACAAACCTATTTCCCTTATTTGGTGAACCAAATGAATACATTCATACAACGAAACAAACTGCATTCATTGAATCATTGTATCAAACTGCGATCATTGATTCAATGAATCAAACATTTTTCCTTGTTTCAATCGAACATACCTAACTCATTTAATTAGAGAATCCTGCTGCACTCGTTCATTCAATGAAATAGACTGTACCTGATCATTCAATGAGTTGATAATGATGCAAACAAACAAATTGCGCATATTTAGTTGACGAAGCAAACTGCATTTGTCAATTCATTGAATACAGCTACTCGTTCATTCAATGTCACAAGCTTCACACATTGTCTCAATCAAACTGCACACATTCACTCCATGAACCAAACTGCACGTTTTAATTCAATGAGAGAGCTTCTCTCATTCATTTAATGTGTCAAGCTCAACGCTTCCATTCAATTATATAAACTGTTATTCTCTCAATGTCACATTGTAAAAATCAAACTCAACACATTCCCTCCATGAATCAAACTAAACGTGTTAATTCAATGAGAGAGCTTCTCTCATTCATTCAATGTGTCAAGTTCAACGCTTCCATTCATTTATATAAATAGCATTCATTGAATCAAACTACAATCATTGATTCAATGAATCAAACATTGTTCAATGTTTCAATGAAACAAACAACACGCTTATTTAGTGAATGAAACTGCACACGTTCAAACAATGAAAGAGGCTGCACTTGTCAAATCAAAGAGTTACTTTCTTTCATGCAATATCTCATCTTTAACGCTTTGATTCCAACAAACAAATTGTTTGTTTGAATCAAATTGTTTAGTTCATGAAGCAACCAGCATTTGTCAATTCAATGAATCACACCGTATTCTTTATTTCAATGGCACAAAGCTATCTCCCTTTTCTAGTCAAGAAATGCATACGTTCATTCAATGAAACAAACTG
>NW_025131727.1:0-1145 GCF_004010195.1 Chiloscyllium plagiosum
ATAAACCTCTACTGCTGCGACATGTGACTCCAAACAACACGAATAGCTGTACTTTCAGTCATCCTGGTCCTAAATTTTGAAATTCAATACTGATACCTGTCCATTATCTATCAAGTCACAATTCTAAATCCATTTTAATCAGTTTGTTCAGATGTATCATGAGACACTTCTGTGGGATTTACACCTAGACCTTTGTGCCTGGAGGTAGTGACACTAGCATCACTCAGCAATACCCATAAATCTGTAACAGTATTCTCCTGTGTGTTTGTTCATCAGCCTGTTCTGACATGATGTGACATACCTCTGCAACAGGCAGGACTTGAATCCAGTCCTACTAGTCCAGAGCTAGGAACACTACCACACAGGTTCAGGAATTGGAATCAAATCCAGAGTTGTGGCTCAGAGGCAGGGACACTACCCACTACACTACCATGCCCAGATTTTGAGTCATATTTTAGTGTCCACTTTCAGCTCGATCTGGATTTATTATAATCAGGTTACCATTACTGAATTACAAACAACATTTCGTATCATTAAACAAATGCAAGATATTTGTCTCAACTGTCGGAAGTTGACTGCACGTGCTGCGCAATCGAAATTAACTATGAACGGCTTTAATCGCTATTAACTTTAATCTACAATATTAAGGAAAGAAATCCTGCAGTCACAGTCTGCCCAATGAAGGGTCTCTAATAGATTATTATCACTGAACACCACAGACGAAGAAAAAGCATAAGTTTTTTAGATTACATTACATTACAGTGTGGAAACAGGCCCTTCGGCCCAACAAGTCCACACCGACCCGCCGAAGCGCAACCCACCCAATACCCCTACATCTACCCATCACTTAACTCAACGGGCAATTTAACATGGTCAACTCACCTGACATGCACATCTTTGGATTGTGGAAGGAAACCGGAGCACCCGGAGGCAACCCACGCAGACACGGGGAAAATGTGCAAACTCCACACAGTCAGTCGTCTGAGGCGTGAATTGAACCAGGGTCTCAGGCGCTGTGAGGGAGCAGTATTAACCACTGTGCCGCAGCAGTGTTAACCACTGTGCCACCGTGCCGCCCCAACATTTCTGGCCCCAAAACACCAATCAGTATGACCCAACTCTCACGTGTGACTGCCCTCTTCCTA
>NW_025131728.1:0-1145 GCF_004010195.1 Chiloscyllium plagiosum
CTTCAATACAATGAGTGTTTCCCCCAGTATTTCTACTTAAATAATTCTAATTTCTTGTGGTTCCTCATTTTCCCCATTGAATCTGCTCCTTAATATTTCAGGTGGCAACAGAACCAACATATTTACCTCACCAAAGCCTCTGTCACCTCATGAATACACGAGAGGATGGCACTCTGGCAGAATGGGTATGTCACCCACTCCTGCCTGGAATGTTTCAAAACCAAACCATTGTTGAAGATTTTGAGTACAGTCCTCTCCCTGGTGTGAGACTAATGGATATGCTGAAGGAGTGTTCACAGCTCTGTGACCTCCACATTGTTGAAATAAACTGGCTTCACACTTTGCATCTGGAAAAGTATATCATTGGGAAATATTCGTGGAAATTTCAGAAAAGATAGTGCAGTGTCCTGTTCCTCCATGTAGACCCAGACACTCTATAAATGCTAGTGCCCATACCCTAGACATTCGAATCTCCCAGAATGATCGCAGCAGCTGACACCACAAATCTGAGAAAATCATCCAGAGAACCTCTACTGATTTTCCACGACAGGAACAAGTCAAAACGCTGTAGACAGGCACATCCACTCAATGTTAAAAATGTTTTTCGGTTCAGTTTCTATTCTGGGCTGAAAATCCATAGGATTTCTGCATAGTCGCTGTCACCCGAATTGTTAATAGCTTTGTTCTCCATGGAAGTATTTGACAATGTAACTGCACAATTTTCGTTACCTCAGTCATGATAATAGCAACACTGCTATTGCTCATGGAGTTACTGGGGAGGTGATGGTTTTTTTAGATTATGAGATTAGATTAGATTAGATTAGATTAGATTAGATTAGATTAGATTAGATTAGATTAGATTAGATTTAGATTAGATTAGATTAATTAGATTAGATTAGATTAGATTAGATAGATTAGATTAGATTAGATTAGATTAGATTACATTACAGTGTGGAAACAGGCTCTTCGGCCCAACAAGTCCACACCGCCCCGCCGAAGCGCAACCCACCCATACCCCTATATATACCCATTGCCTAACACTACGGGCAATTTAATGGTCTCGTGTTATTTTCTCCAGACTATAAATCCAGGGACCCAGGTAATGACCCAAACCCGGCCTTCAATCCCCCTACAGCAGATGGTAG
>NW_025131729.1:0-1145 GCF_004010195.1 Chiloscyllium plagiosum
ATGTGCAGGGTAGGTGGGTTAGTCAGGGGAAGCTCAGGGTTACAGGGATGTGCAGGGTTGGTGGGTTAGCTCGGGGAAGCTCAGGGTTGCAGGGATGTGCAGGATAGGTGGGTTAGCCATCCGGAAATGCAGGGTAAGAGGAATGTGCAGGATAGGTGGGTTAGCCAGGGGAAGCGCTCGGTTACAGGGATGTGCAGGATAGGTGGGTTAGCCAGGGGAAGCGTAGGGTTACAGGGATGTGCAGTGTAGGTGAGTTAGCCAGGGGAAGCACAGGGTAACAGGGATGTGCAGGGTAGGTGGGTTAGTCAGGGTAAGCTCAGGGTTACAGGGATGTGCAGGATAGGTGGATTATCCAGGGAAGCACAGGGTTACAGGGATGTGCTGGGTAGGTGGATTTTCCACGGGAAGCGCAGGGTTACAGGGATGTGCAGGATAGGTGGGTTAGCCAGGGAAAGCGCAGGGTTACAGGGATGTGCAGGGTAGGTGGGTTAGCCTGGGAAAGCGCAGGGTTAAAAGGATGTGCAGGGTAGGTGAGTTTGCCAGTGGAAGCGCAGGGTTACAGGGATGTGCAGGATAGGTGGGTTAGCCAGGGGAAGTGCAGGGTTAAAAGGATGTGCAGGGTAGGTGAGTTTGCCAGTGGAAGCGCAGGGTTACAGGGATGTAGGGTTACAGGGATGTGCAGGATAGGTCGGTTAGCCAGTGGAAGCGCAGGGTTACAGGGATGTGCAGGATAGGTGCGTTAGCCAGGGAAAGCGCAGGCTTACAGGGATGTGCAGGGTAGGTGAGTTTGGCAGGGACAGCGCAGGGTTACAGGGATGTGCAGGATAGGTGGGTTAGCCAGGGGAAGCTCAGGGTTAGAGGGATGTGCAGGGTAGGTCGGTTAGCCAGTGGAAGCGCAGGGTTCCAGGGATGTGCAGTATAGGTGGGTTAGCCAGGGGAAGTGCAGGGTTAAAAGGATGTGCAGGATAGGTCGGTTAGCCAGTGGAAGCGCAGGGTTACAGGGATGTGCAGGATAGGTCGGTTAGCCAGGGGAAGCGCAGGGTTACAGGGATGTGCAGGACAGGTGCGTTAGCCAGGGAAAGCGCACGGTTAAAGGGATGTGCAGGGTCGGTGGTTAGCCAGGGGAAGCGCAGGGTTACCGGGAT
>NW_025131730.1:0-1145 GCF_004010195.1 Chiloscyllium plagiosum
CTCTGAGACAGATTGTGACACTTTCTGATTCTCGCTGACTCTCTGAGACACACTGTGACACTCTCGGACTCTCTGAGACACACTGTGACACTCTGACAGACTGTGACACACTGACACACTCTCTGAGAGATTGTGACACTCTCTGAGACACACTGCGACACACTCTGGCATTCTCTGAAACACACTGTGACATTGCCTGACTCTCTCTGAGACAGACTGTGACACTTTCTGACTCTCTCTGACTCGCTGAGACACACTGTGACACTCAATGAGACACACTGTGACACTCTCTGACTCTCTCTGAGGCGCACTGTGACACGCCCTGACAGACTGTGATATACTGAAACACACTGTGACACTCTCCAACACACTGTGACACTCTCTGAGAGACTGTGACAGACTGTGACACTCTCTGATACACACTTTGACGCTCTCTGACATTCTCTGAAACACACTGTGACACTCTCTGATAGACTGTGACACAATGTGACATTCTCTGTCACTCTCTGAAACACACTGTGACACTGTGTGAGACACACTGTGACACTCTCCAAAACACTGTGACACTCTCTGAGAGACTGTGACAGACTGTGACACTCTCTGATACACACTGTGACGCTCTCTGACATTCTCTGAAACACACTGTGACACTCTCTGATAGACTGTGACACAAAGTGACATTCTCTGACACTCTCTGAAACACACTGTGACAGTGTCTGAGACACACTGTGACACTCTCTGGCACTCACCAACACACTGTGACACTCTCAGAGACAGACTGTTACCCTTTCTGACAGGTTGTGACACTCTCTGAGCCAAATGCTGACGCTCTGTGACACTCTCTGAGACACACTGTGACACTCTCTGACACAATGTGACACACTGTGACACTCTCTGAGACAGACTATTACACTTTCTGACTCTCTCTGAATCTCTGATACACACTGTGACATTCTCTGACAGACGGTGACACGATGTGACACTCTCTGACTCTCTCTGAAACACTCTGTGACACTCTCTGACAGACTGTGACACACTATGACACTCTCTACACTCTCTTAGACACACTGTGATACGCACTTTTCCTATCTGACACTATCTAAGACACCCGTTGACACTCTCTGACAGACTGTGACACTCTCTGA
>NW_025131731.1:0-1145 GCF_004010195.1 Chiloscyllium plagiosum
TGCCTTGCCTGATAGCTGCGTCTCCCGATTAAAGCTCCTTAGCTCCTGTCTCATGCTAATGTAAATTGCCTTCCACCATTTTTTTACCTAACCGAAACTCTTGACTTCTTCCTGTTCATCGCTATCTTAAAACTGAACGAGCTGTGATGACTGTTTTCAAAAGGCTCTCCCACTGAAAGTTCAGTCACTTGACCAGGCTCATTAGCCAATACAAGTAACACTATGGCCCCTCTGCCAGTTGGGCTATCCACATACTGTTTCAAGAAATACACCTACATGCATTTAAGGAAGTCCACTCTGTTTCCCTGTCTTGCTGTAAGGGAGTCCCAATGAACATTGGGGAAGTTAAAGTCACCCGTTATGAAAATTCTTTTGTTATCGAATCTTTCCATAATCGGCCACATATTTGTTCCCATTTGCTGCTGGAGTTCCTACGTTAGAATCCTGGCAGATTATTTGCACCCACCTCATTTTTCAGCTCTAGCCCTCTTGCCTCAATGGATGTGCCCTTCTGCATTTCCTCTCAGATTGATGATGTAACATTCTGTCTGATTAGTAATACAACTCCTCCATTTTTTTACCTCCTTCTCTATCTCGTCTCAACCAACGAAATCCTGGAGACTTTCCAGTCCCTCTCTCAACCAAGTCTCTGCAGTGGGCACAACATCTTAGTCTTACGTACTGATCAAGGCTCTACGCTCATTTGTCTTACCGGTAATACTCCTTGTATTGATGTAAACACACGTTAGACCATGAGTGCTGTTGTGTTCATTCACCCCTCTCTGCTTGTCCTTTCTTTCTGATTCACTGATCTTAGCATCTGCCTTCCCGTCAATCTCTCCACTTGTTGTTCTGCTTCTGTAATTGCATCCCCTGCCACTCTAGTTTGAGCCCTCCCATGTAGTACGAGCGAAAGTTGCAGCGAGGATATTGGTTGATCTCCACTTTCGGAGCAATCAGTGCCTCTTTTACAGTTCATCCTGGCAGCAGAAGAGCTTCCACTGATCCAAGATCAAAAAAAGCCATGTCCCTTGCATCAGTTTCTTCTCCATGTATTCATCTCCCCTATCTTTCTATTCCTTGCGACACCAATACTTGAATCTGGCAGCTAATCAGAGATTAATATTGTTGGCGTCCTGCTCTTC
>NW_025131732.1:0-1145 GCF_004010195.1 Chiloscyllium plagiosum
AACAATGTGGACTGACTCCCAGCGGACACCTCATCATGACCCTGTCCCCCACCTACAGCAGGGACACCCACTCCCATCCTCCCTTCCTCCCATTCCAGAAGAAACAGCCTGGATTAGGACGGGAAGGGCCTATCCGGGTGGTGGAGTGCCCGATATCCGTTCCCTCCCCCTCCTCCCCCTGCCATGTGGGGAAGACCCTGGTACGAGCCGGAGAGCACTGGGACGCCTCGTGCGGAGATTCTGAAACATCCACGTCCCACCGACCGAGTAAGGAACAATGTTCAGTGAAGGACGATTCTCACTTTAAACCCACTGGCAGCTCCATTTCCCCCCGGCACAACTTAGAAGCCGTGTCCCTGATGCCATCTCTCTTTTGTGTCGAGCAATGGAATCCCCGCTGTCTCGGTGGGGAGGAGGGTGAGCTCACAACACATCGTCACCACCACTTTCCAGGGAGGGAGCACGCTGACTCTCTCCTACACCTCCTCCTGTATGCAGCTCAAATACTGAAAGTAATCTGTGATAGTTACTGCTCGCCCCACATGTCCTGACATCTTCAATAATCTATGGACGTATACACCCAGGACCCTCTGCTCTTGCAGCCCCTTTATAACGGTACAGCCTGTTTTAAACTGTCTTTCAAAGTCCTTCCTACCAAATAGCATCAACTCATATTGCTCTGCATTGATCCCCATCTGCCCAAAAACTACACCAATGCGTCATTGCCCTATTGGTGTGCCACCCTGTCCTCCATAGACTTCAGAGTTCTTCCAGGTTTGGTGCAATTTACAAGCATTGATATTGTCATAGCGTCACAGTTCCCAAGAAACAACTGAAATCCTAACACATGCACGAGTGTGAGCAAGTGAAATACTGTTATATTCCCACGGAGGGAGTTGAATAATGAGATTTTGTCAACAGAGCAACAAAAACCCTGACACACACAGGACACAGAGAATGAAAAATGACAAACCATGGAGCAAGAGAAGTCCGGATAGGCTTTGCTTATCTTCATTGACATCAGGGTATTAATGTGATGAAGTTGAAAGTGTGTACTGTACCGTTAAGAGAGAATGAATTCTGTCCTGAACTCAGAGCTTACAAGCGCCTGCGTATATGATAGGATGGCAGACCCAGAGTGTCAA
>NW_025131733.1:0-1145 GCF_004010195.1 Chiloscyllium plagiosum
GGGGGCGCAAGTGGTGGCAGACACGGCAGTAGGTGTGGCGGAAGTGACTGAGCATGTGGCATCGGCAATGATGTGAGGGCCGGAAGGGGCTGTGGGAGTGGCCATGATGGGGGCGGAAGTGACATAATCAATCAGCGTGGGGGTGGCAGCTGCATCTGCCACGTGGCTAATGGCGTTTCCGAGGCCAGGGGAATCTTCTGGAATGTTTGAGGAGCGCTGGTTTATGGAGGTGGGTGGATAAAAGTTTGTTGTACTTACAGTTTTTGATGTTTGAGATGGAATTGAAATACTGTTTGTTGAGAGTATGGATTCTCCTAAGGATGTAGTACAGAGTGGGTCCTTTGCAATGCTGAGAGAGTGTGGCCCTCAGCTGAGGCAGGGCAGACTGTAGAGAGGTTAGGTGCCGGTGCATTACTGCGAGCGTGGAGCGGAGGATCTTGAAGGAGAACTGTTGCTGGTGTTTTTGAATCTGTAATCTGTACTGTTTGTCCTGTTCGGGTCCGAACACTGCCGGTTTAAAGGTGGTCCGGAGTCCGTATGGGATGAGTTGGTCACGGAGGCAGGCACTGAGGAAGCAGATGTGGCTGTAGTAGCGAGTTTGTTTCACGGCATGGCTGAAGAGCTTCAGGGCATTTTGCTGAAGCTCCTCGATGCTGCCTGAATTGCTGTGCTCTTCCAGTACCATTGATCCAAAATGCTTCAATGAATAACACGTGGAGGTTGCTTCATTGAATGAATGAGTACAGTAATTCAAAAGCGCTTTTATCACTGAATCATTGTAACGAAATTAATGCAATAATTCAATGAAGCAATCTGCATTCATTCATTCATTGATTCATTCAATAAAAGAAACTCCACTTGTTATTCTAGAGAAAACAGCTTTTCTCAACATTTCAATGAAGCAAACGAAACTTGAATGAAACTTCAATCGTAAATTCAATGAACCAAATATGAAAAGTACATTCAATGAAGCAATCTATTCATTCATTGAATCAAATGTTAATAGTAAGTTCAATTAATCCAACGTTATTCATTGATTCAATGAAATAATTCATCGGATCAAACGCCAACAGTACATTCAATGAATCAATTGTTATTCATTGATGCAATGAATAACATAATCATTCAGTGAATCAAACTGTACT
>NW_025131734.1:0-1145 GCF_004010195.1 Chiloscyllium plagiosum
TCTGCTCTTCCACGTGAGTTCTCACTGTCTCAAAAAGTGAAATTTTAAATTCCTCCAATAAAATCATCTGTCTAAGAATATTATAGGTTTGCTATTTCTGTCATGCTCCTATCCACCTATCAAAATAACTTTGCTGAACCTTTCAAACTCAATGTAAGTTTGACCAGGGTACATCGTTAGATTCCTGAAACGTTATCTCCAGGCTTCTGGCATAAGCTCATATACACTTAAGATGGCTTTCCTCACCTCCTCATATGCACCGGATATTTCCACTAATAGTGATGCAAATGCCTCACTAGCTCCACCAACAAGTTTTGTTTGAATCAACAAAACTCACATGCTCAATGAATCATCATCCTACTGGAATCCAGTGTTCCCTCAGGCTTCTGATCCATGTGCAATACAGTTCCACGGGGAAAGATATTCCCAGTAACACCACACTCAGTGTAATTTTGGATTGCTCCCAGTGAACACTTTGACACTGGGGTAGCTCGTCTGCTTTGGTTAGGAACCTACACTAATTAAAACTTTCATTGAAAGATGCTCAATGAATCATGCTACTACTGGAATCAAATGTTCACCACAGGCTTTTGATTCACATGCAAGTCAGCTCGAAAGGTTCGACAGTTACACGAAAACATTGAGGCAGCACGCTGGCTTAGTGTTTCGCACCGTTTCTTCGCAACATCAGGGACCTGGGTTCAACTCCAAATTCGGGTAACTACCTGGGTGGAATTCATGCATTCATCCCGAGTCTGCGTTGGTTTTGTCCGGACACTCTAGTTTCCTCCCACACTACTAAGATGTGCAGATTAGGTGATTTAGCTTCGTATTCTGGGATGCCTGTGTTAGATGCATTGGACAGAGGCACATGTACAGAATGGCATGGAACAGGGTCTGTGTGGGTTGCTCTTCGGTGGATAGGTGTCGAGTTGCTGGCACAGAGGGCATGTTTTCACACAGCGTGGATTCTATAATTCTGTAAACTATATATATCCCTAGTAAAACTTGTAATTGAAGTTGCAGTTATGCTGCTGTTAGTATTCATCACTTATTACAAAGATGCATTTACGGGTACTTGCAGAAAAAGAAACAATACTGGTGGCTCAGACCTTTATATTCGAGCAGTTACCGACACTCAGTAC
>NW_025131735.1:0-1145 GCF_004010195.1 Chiloscyllium plagiosum
TGTCAAATATAGAGAACCGCAGTTCCTGTCTATGATATAGAGAACCGCAGTTCCTGTCTATAATATAGAGAACAGCAGCTCCCGTGTATAATACGGAGATCAGCAGTTCCTATGTCAAATATAGAGAACCGCAGTTCCCGTGTATAATATAGAGAACCGCAGTTCCTGTCTATAATATAGAGAACAGCAGCTCCCGTGTATAATATAGAGAACAGCAGTCCCTGTGTCTAATATAGAGAACAGCAGTCCCTGAGCATAATATAGAGAAGAGCAGTTCCCATGTCTCATATCGAGAGTATAAAATTGAGAACAGCAGTCCCTGTGTATAATATAGAGAACAAAAGTCCCTGAGGATAAGATAGAGAACAACACCTCCCATGTCTAGTATAGAGAACAGCAGTCCCTGCGAAAAATATAGAGAACAGCAGTTCCCATGTCTAATATAGAGAACAGCAGTCCAGGTGTATAATATAGAGAACAGCAGTTCCCATGTCTAATATAGAGAACAGCAGTCCCTGTGTAGAATATAAAGAACATCTGTCCCTGTGTATAATATAGAGAACAATACTCCCCATGTCTAGTATAGAGAACAGCTGTCCCTAAGTATAATACAGAGAACAGCAGTTCCCATGTCTAATATAGAGAACAGCAGTTCCTGTGCACAGTATAGACAACAGCAGTACTTGTGTATAATATAGAGAACAACGCTTCCCATATATAATATTGAGAACAGACACCCTGTGTTGAATGTAGAGAACACCAGTTCCCATGTCAAATATAGAGAACAGCAGTCCCTGTGTATGATAAAGTAAACAGCAGTTCCCATGTCGAATATAGAGAACAGCAGTCCCTGTATATAATATACAGAACAGCAGTTCCCATGTCTGAGATAGAGAACAGCTGTCACTGTGCATAATATAGAGAACAGCAGTTCCAGTGGCTAATATAGAGAACAGCAGTTCCCATGTCTAATATAGAGAACAGTAGTACCTGTGTATAATATAGTGAACATCAGTTCCCATGTCTAATATAGAGAACAGCTGTCCCTCTGTATAATATCGAGAACAGCAGTTCCCATGTCTAATATGGAGAACAGCTGTCCCTGTATATAATATACAGAACAGCAGTTCTCATGTGTAAGATAG
>NW_025131736.1:0-1145 GCF_004010195.1 Chiloscyllium plagiosum
CCTCCCAGGTGAAGCAACATTTCACTTGTACTCATTTAATCAAGTCTCCTGTCATTGCTGCTCACAATGCAGTGTCCTTTGCACAGGTGAGACCAAACCGAGACATCCCCATGCTGTCAGGAGGATTAACCTTGACCTTCTTACTGCTTCCCATTTCAAAACCCTTCTTTACTCTCATGCTGACATTTCAGTCCTGAGCTGCTGCAATGTTCCAATGAAGCACAACCCAAGCTCGAGTAACACCTCACTTTACGTATTGTACGTTACAGCCCGTAGGAGTTAACATTCATTTCCATAACTTCACAGTCTGAATCCATTATGCTGTTCTCCATTTTACATACATTCTGCTTCCTGGTTTCCCTATGACCTTGTCTATGTCTTGTTTATATTGCACTCAGTACAGAGAAACCATTTCTCCTATTCACATTTTAATATACACCCAATTTACATCTGTTTCTCTTTCACCACAATCAAACGCCCCTCCTCTATGACACTGCACCTCCACATGCTCTGTTTCCCATCATCCCTCGTCCACTTTTATCAAGGGATTAAAACGTCCTTTTCAGTTCTGAACAAGAGTCAAGCTGGACTTGAAATACTACCTCTGTTTCTCTGTGTCCATCGATGCTGCCAGACCCGCTGAGTTTCTCCAGCAATTTCTGGTTTTGAACAGCTTCAAAGTCGTGTATCAAAGCTGCTCAAACGCCCTGTCCAATATGGAGCACCATACACTGGGAAGTGAATAATAACGCAAGATGTACAAATTCATTGGTTCTGAAATTACATAACATTGGCATCATTGACACCACAAAGTTCTTAATCGAGGCCATGGAGAGAAACAGAGAAAAAACAGTCACAATGTTAAAACCGAAAGTGGCACGACTGGACGGAAAAGATTCAGATGAATATTAGAATTGAAATCGTTACAGTGTGGAAACAGGCCCTTCGGCCCAACAAATCCACACCAATCCTCTGAAGACTAAACCAACCAGACCCATTTCCCTATCCTATATTTATCCCTGACTAATGGACCTAACCTGCACATTCCTGAACACTATAGGCAGTTCAACAAGGCCAATAACCTGCACATTTTTGGATTATGGGTGGGAATTGGAGCATGCGTAAAACATCTCACACAGACATAG
>NW_025131737.1:0-1145 GCF_004010195.1 Chiloscyllium plagiosum
AGGCCAGAACCAAAGCCGAGACCCTGGTGCTGTCAGGCAACAATGCTCACAACTGAGCCACCACGTGTTATTTGATGGGGAAACAATGATATCATTTGATCAAATAACTCGTACGTATGGACTACCTAGTAGAGATCTCTTCTGTTTTTTTTTCCAGATCAGAGATTTGATTTAAAAAAAAACACACTTTTACCACACTTTTACAGATCCGAGAAAGGGAATAGGGCGCTTATTGCTAAGAATACACGCTCTGTCAGTACCCTTTATCATTAGTTGGAGAGTGTCCCCTCAGATGAGACTGTGCAGGGTTGTGATATCTGCGAGAGAGAGTTGGGGTTCAGAACACCTCGGAGACGTGGGAGGATATTTGTGAAAATGATCGAAGGATTTTGATCTGTAATAGGACCCATTCCATGCAGTTGAAAATTCTTCGTCGGGTCTATCTGACCCCAAATCGTCTCTCAAAATGCAAAATGGGATCATCTTCAGCATGTCCTAAATGCAGAATGCCGACAGGCACTCTTACTCATTGCTTGTGGTCCTGCTGCAGACTTCATCTATATTGCAGCACTGTGTCAGATGTGATAGAGTGTGTATTGGGGACTGAATTGGAGATGGACTTGGTTTCTGTTTTCCTGGGCCTGCCCAGGGTACTTTCCAAAGATGAATATGGGAAAAAATTTATATCCTGTCATTCTGTACTTTCCATGCTAGGAAAAATATTCTGTTGCGTTGGATGTCTGAACTCCCCCACCCCCAGAGAGGAAGAACTATGAACATAAAAATGTGTATCAGTTAATGCTCTTGATGAACAAGAGCTGTCCTTTTGTTGTGCTGAGCTGTATTATTTATTCATTATTTTTTGTTTAGTTTTGTTTTTTAAATTAAAATGCCAACACTGATAGAATACAGTCCCAAAAAACTCTCATTAGAAAGACCACTCATGGTGGTTTATCCTGAGGATCATCACATCTCGGGTGATGGGGTGAGGCTGAGAGAGTGTCCCCTTCATGGTAATCTCTGTCAGTGTCAGGAACTGAACCTGCGCTGTTGCTCTGCCTCTACATCACAAACCTGCCGTCCTGCCAACTGAGTGGGAGACTGTGTAACTATTACAGACAGTAACAGTCACAGACAAAGTTTAA
>NW_025131738.1:0-1145 GCF_004010195.1 Chiloscyllium plagiosum
CTCAGGCCCTTGTTATATTTCTGTCTCGTCATAGCACTCCCTCGCCTGAAAAAGGACGAATCAACCCTACAGCAGGCCTCGGTGCACAGATTGCTCTTAATGGAGTATACGTGGGAACGTAGGAAAAATCCAAACATCAGTCTCTCCACCGCACAGCTACTGAAATCTGAACTGTTACTTCGGTTTAAAGACCTATTGTCTAACTAACTACACAAGGCAAGGTAATGATTAATGAGATGCAAGGCACTAGGAATCCCAAAGGACCATGGGAACTTGGGATACTTGCCCACTGATCCCTGAATGTCGGAAGGCAGGTTAATACAATCGTTAAGACACCACGTGCCTTGATCAGTCGTGGTGCAAATTCCCGGTTAGGGAGGTCTTTCTGGAGTTTTGTAGGACTGCATACACTCACATGAACACTAATATTCAAAACGCTGATGAGAGCTGGAAAGGGTGGAGACCTTTTAATAAGGGGAACAGGTCAGTTAGAAGAGAGTGGAGACAAGCCTTCATAGATAAAGATCCAGAAATGGTTCCCTCCAAAAACACTTCAATCTCCTCTTATGATTGGAGAATAAAAGCTACTCAGAGTACGGTATCACCAGCAGAGCTGATGAACTGGGCATTGACACTATCTAATGAGACTTGATGTTTCTCTTTGGTGCATTTTGTGTTTGTGACACATTTTTGCTCTTGAGTGTCAGTGGTGGAGGAAGTCATGAATCCACTTGCTGCTCCTGGAATTTGAGGAAATCACCTCCAGCACCTAAAATACCTCAGAAAAGGAACAACTGTTACAGGCAGAAAATTTTCCTGTCCTCCATCTTGGATTACCCCGAATCCTCTTGGGAAATAAGGCAGGGCAGGTGACTGAGTGTCAGTGGGAGAACATGTTTGGACCAGCGACCATAATTCTATTAGATTTAATATAATGATGGAAAAGGATAGACTACATCTAAAAGTTGAAGTTCTAAATTGGAGAAAGTCCAATTTTGTCAGTATTCGGCAAGAACTTTCGAAAGCTGATTGGTGGCAGATGTTCACAGGTCGGCTGGAAGATGGGAAGCCTTCAGAAATGTAATAACGAGAATCCATAGAAAGTATATTTCGGTCAGTGTGAAAGGAAAGGCTGGTAGTTATAG
>NW_025131739.1:0-1145 GCF_004010195.1 Chiloscyllium plagiosum
CACGTCAAATGCCTCAACCAGATTGTTTACCTTTGCTTAGTTACATATAGTATCATTTTTTACTTAACGTTGTTTTGGTACAGTGAAAGGGGCAGAGGACTTAAAATATGTAGTTTCTGGGAGATATATGATATATGTATGTTTGAGAGGTGATAACACATAAAAGGATTTTACAGAGGAAAGGGAGGTTGGAAACTGAGGAAGCAGCACAGCATGTTTAAAGGAAGTGAGGAACAGTGTCTGTAGAAGTAGAACTATTAAAAATATTGACTAGTATGGGGGCTATGAAAGAAAGTAAGGTGTGATCTGTTTAATAGGAATAAGGTTGAGGGAATAGGATAACATGAAGGAAGGTGTTATGAAGTTGAGAGAGGAGATAGGAGAGAAACTAAAGAAGCAAGAGTTCAAGGCTATATTAGTTGGGGACTTTAAAAGAAATTGGTCCTGTGGGCTAGTGAATGGAAGGGATGTCCATGACCTTATGACACTTATTATTGGAGATGATGGAAGGAAGAGGAGTCTAAGAAGATGTTTCATAATTGTGAAAAACTGGAGAAGTACCACAATATTTATTTCCCAACCTTGGTGTCCTTGGAATCATATTTCTGCAATGGGAATACATGCATTATTTATTATACATGTACTCATCACAGATCAATCCATTCTTTTTACAACTTGATTCACATTAATACCCAACTATTAATACTTCCCAGTTTAGCTTTTCTATTGGAAAGAAACCTGCATCTCTGTACATTTAGCTAATAGATTATTCTATCAGAGCTGTTTCCTGTTTTACTCGCAACACTGCTCAGTTGCAGATTTGGGATATCATCAGTCGTGGACTGTGTGCATAATCTTGCTCTTGATCTTATTTCTATCTACCTGGCCTCCTAATATAACTAATTTTACTCTCCTGTCTATGCAAAATAGCCACTCTGTATCCAAACCAAACTGTTTAAACAAAATAAAAGTCAGTCAAGTTACAAAATGTAACTTGGCATGCCTATCCACAGTGGGTGAAAGTGAGGATTGCAGATGCTGGAGATTAGAGTCGAGAGTATGGTGCTGGAAAAGCACAGCAGGTCAAGGAGCAGGAAAATTATCGTTTCGGGCAAAAGCCCTTAATCAGAAATGAGGCTGGGAGC
>NW_025131740.1:0-1145 GCF_004010195.1 Chiloscyllium plagiosum
CACTGACAGAGATTCAATCCCTGTCATTGACTGCGGTTCAATTTCTGTCACTGACTGAGATTCAATCCCTGTCACGGACTGCGATTCAATCCCAGTCACTGATTGAATTTTAATCCCTGTCACTGACTGAGATTCAATCCCTGTCACTGACTGAGGTTCAATCCCTGTCGCAGACTGAGGTTCAATCCTCGTCACTGACAGAGGCTCAATCCCTGTCACAGACTGAGATTCAATTCTAGTCAGTGATTGAGATTCAATCCCTGTCACTGACTGAGGTTCAATCCCTGTCACTAACTGAGATGCAATTCCTACCACTGACTGAGATTCAATCCCTGGCACTGACTGAGATTCACTTCCTGTCACAGTTTGAGATTCAATCCCTGTCACTGACAGAGGGTCAATCTCTGTCACTGACTGAGGTTCAATCCCTGTCATTGACTGAGGTTCAATCCCAGGCACTGATTGAGATTCAATCCCTGACACTGACGGAGGATCAATCCCTATCACTGACTGCCATTCTATGCCAGTCAACGACGGAGATTCCATTCCTATCACTGTCTGAGCGTCAATTCCTGTCACTGATTGAGATTCAATCCCTGTTACTGACTGAGATACAATTTCTGTCACTGACAGAGATTCAATCCCTGTCATTGACTGAGGTTCAATCCCTGTCACTGACTGAGATTCAATTTCTGTCACTGACATAGTCTCAATCCCTGTCACTGATGGAGATTCAATCCTGGTCACTGACTGAGATTCAATCCCTGTCACTGACTGAGATTCAATTCTAGTCACTGATTGAGATTCAATCCCTGTCACTGACTGAGGTTCTATCTCTGTCACTGAGAGAAGCTCAATCCCTGTCACTGACTGAGGCTAAATCCCTGTCACTGACTGTTTACAATATGTGTCACTGATTGGGGTTCAATCCCAGTCACTGACTGAGGTTCAATCCCTGTCACTGACTGAGGTTCAATCCCAGTCACAGATTGAGATTCAATCCCTGTCACTGACTAAGGTTCACTCTCTGTCACTGACTGAGGTTCAATCCCTGTCACTGCCTGTGATTCAATCCCTGTTCCTGACTGAGATTCAATACCGGTCACTGACTCAGGTTCAATCTCTGTCACTGACTGAGGTTCAAT
>NW_025131741.1:0-1145 GCF_004010195.1 Chiloscyllium plagiosum
AGTGAACAATCCCCTGTTCTGTTTGACTGTCAGAGCGAGTGGACAATTGCCTGTTCTGTTTGACTGGCAGGGCGAGTGTACAATTCCTTGTTCTGTTTGACTGGCAGGGCGAGTGTACAATCCTGTTATGTTTGACGGTCAGGGCAAGTTTACAGTCCTGTTCTGTTTGTTTGGCAGGGCGAGTGTTCAATGCCCTGTTCGGTTTGACTGGCAGGGTGAGTGAACAACCCCCTGTTCTGTTTGATTGGCAGGGCGAGTGTACAATCCCCTGTTCTGATTGACTGTCAGGGCAAGTTTACAGTCCTGTTCTGTTTGACTGGCAGGGTGAGTGGACATCTCCTTGCTCTGATTGACTGGTAGGGCGTGTGTACAATCCCCTGTTCTGTTTGACTGGCAGGGTGAGTGTACAATCCCCTGTTCTGTTTGACGTTCAGGGTGAGGGTACAATCCCCTGTTCTGTTTAACTGTTGGGGCGTGTGTATTATCCCCTGTTCTGTTTCACGGTGACGGTGAGTGTACAGTCCTGTTATGTTTGACTGGCTGGTGAGTGCACAATCCTATTCTGATTGACTGGCAGGGCGAGTGTACAATCCCTGGATCTGTTTGACTGGCAGGACGAGTGTATAGTCCTGTTCTGATTGACTGGCTGGGCGAGTGTACAATCCCCTGTTCTGTTTGACTGGCATGGCAAGTGTTAAATCCTGTTCTCTGACTGGCAGGGCGAGTGTACTGTCCTGTTCTGTTTGACTGGCAGAGCGAGTGTACAATCCCCTGTTCTGTTTGACTGGCAGGGTGAGTGTACAATCCCCTGTTTTATTTGACGTTCAGGGTGAGAGTACAATCCCCTGTTTTGTTTAACTGTTGGGGCGTGTGTTCTATCCCCTGTTCTGTTTCACGGTGACGGTGAGTGTACAGTCCTGTTATGTTTGACTGGCTGGTGAGTGCACAATCCTATTCTTATTGACTGGCAGGGCGAGTGTACAATCACCTGTTCTGTTTGACTGGCAGGGCGAGTGTACAATTCCCTGTTCTGTTGGGCTGACAGGGCGAGAGTACAGTCCTGTTCTGTTTGAGTCATTAGGCGAGTGTACAATCCACGGTTCTGTTTGATGGGCAGGGTGAGTGTACAATCCCCTGTTCTATTT
>NW_025131742.1:0-1145 GCF_004010195.1 Chiloscyllium plagiosum
ACACAAAATCTTTTCCCTGGTGTCAGAGAGTCCAGAACAAGAGGGCATAGGTTTAGGTTGAAAATGGAAAGATATAAAAGAGACCTAAGGGGCTATGTTTTCATACAGAAGGTGGTGCATGTATGGAAGGAGCTGCCAGAGGGTATTTTGGAGGCGAGTACAAATGTCACGTTTCAAAGACATTTGGATGGGTATATGAATTGGAAGGGTTTGGAGGGATATGGACCGGGTGCTGGCAGGTGGGACTAGATTGGGTTGGGAAATCTGGTCGGTATGGACGGGTTGGACTGCAGAGTCTATTTCCATGCTGTACATCTCTATAACTCTATGATTCTATGACCGGGCCTTTACCAATCATGTCACTAGTGCCACAGAATAGCATCACGTGCTCATGTCCACCGCCACTTCCAGTCCCTATACATATCCATCCCCCATCATGAAGGCCTCAAAGCCCTCCGCTTCTTCCTTTCCCACCGAACCAACCAAAGCCCTTCCACTGATACCCTCCTTCGATTGACTGAACTGGTCCTGTCTCGAAACAACTTCTCTTTCCAATCCTCCCACTTCGTCCAAACCAAAGGAGTAGCCATGGGCACCCACATGGGCCCCAGCTATGCCTGCCTCTTCGTTGGATATGTGGAACAGTCCATCCTCTGCAGCTGCACTGGCACCACCACCCACGTTTTCCTCCGCTACATCGATGACTGTATCGGCGCTGCCTTGTACTCCCACAAGGAGGTTGAACAGGTCATCCAATTTACTAACACCTTCTACCCCGACTTCAAATTTACCAGGACCGTCTCAGACTCCTCCCTCCACTTCCTCGACCTCTCCATTTCTATCTCGGACGACCCACTCAACACGGACGTTTGCTATAAACCAACTGACTCCCACAGCTACCAAGATTACACCTTCTCCCAACCTGCCCCATGTAAAAACGCCATCCGATCTTCCCAATTCCTTCGCCTTTGCCGCATCTTCTCCCAGGAGGACCAATTCCAATACCGAACAACCCAGATGGCCTCCTTCTTCAAAGACCGCAATTTCCCCTCAGACGCGGTTGACGATGCTATCCACCACATCTCCTCCAATACCTGCTCCTCCCCCCTTGAACCCGACCCTCCAATCGCCATCAGGACAGAACC
>NW_025131743.1:0-1145 GCF_004010195.1 Chiloscyllium plagiosum
CTCTCTAACACTCTCTGTGACACTTTCTAGCATATCTGAAACAGTCTGTGACACTCTCTGACAAACGGTGACACACTGTGACGCTCTTTGAGACAGACTGTGACACTTTCTGACTCTCCCTGACTCTCTGAGACACACTGTGACACTCTCTAACACTCTCTGTGACACTTTCTCGCACATCTGAAACACTCTGTGACACTCTCTGACAAACGGTGACACACTGTGACGCACTTTGAGACAGACTGTGACACTTTCTGACACTCCCTGACTCTCTGAGACACACTGTGACACTCTCTGACAGACTGCGACACTCTCTGGGACACACTGAGACACTCTCTGACACACTGTGACACTCTCTGACAGACGGTGACATTTTCCGAGATTATTTAACACTCTCTGAGACACACTGTGACACTTGCTATCTCTCACTGACTCTCTGAGACACTTGGTCACTCTCTGAGACACACTGTGACACTTTTTGACTCTCTCTCACACTCTCTGAGACATACTGTGTCACTCTCTGACTCTCTCTGTGACACAATGTGACTCTCTCTGACATACTGAGATACACTTTGACGCTCTCTGACACTCTGTGAGAAACACCGTGACACTCTCTGACAGACTGTGACAATTTCTGAGACACACGATGACACTTTCTGACCTACTGTGACACTCTCTGACAAACGATGACATTTTCTGCGACTCTCTCTGAGATACACTGTGGCACTTTCAGTCTCTCTCTGACTACCTGAGACACACTGTGATACTCTCTGAGATAGAATATGACACTGTCTGACTCTCTCTGAGACACACTGTGACACTCACTGACTCTCTCTGAGGCACACTGTGACACTCTCTGACTGCCTGTGACACACTGAAACACTATCTGACTCTCTCTGGCACTCTGAGACACACTGTGACACTCTCTGATATTCTCTGAAACACACTGTGACACTCTCCTACAGACTGTGACAGAATGAGACACTCTCTGACACTCTCTGAAACACACTGTGACACTCTCTGACACAGGCAGAAACACAGTGTGACACTGTCTGACACAGGCAGAGTCACACTGTAACACTCTATGATAGACTGTGACACACTGAAACACCCTCTGAGAGACTGTGACAGACTGTGACACTCCC
>NW_025131744.1:0-1145 GCF_004010195.1 Chiloscyllium plagiosum
TCTTCACCAGCCCTCTTCCTAATTTACGATCTCGCATCCCCGGCTCCATCATTAAATCATCATCCTCATTGCTTCTCTCCTGACCTTCACTAATTGACTGGCCACCAACACTGAGTTCTTGTTCCCCCACCTTCTATCCATTCATTCTCAAACTCCTGGCTCCCTCACGTCTGACCCTTCACTCATTTCTGCTGCTGTCCAGCCCAGCCCAAGCCATAGAGATGCTGCTGATAAGCCAACCGTGTGCTCATAGATCATAGACTCCCTACAGTGTGGAAACAGGCCCTTCAGCCCAACAAGTCCACACCGACCCTCAGAAGAGTAATCCACCCAGAACCATTCCCCAACGTTTAACCCCTGACTAATGCACCCAACTCCACCACACATCCCTTCACACTATGGAGCAACTTAGCATGGCCAATTCACCTAACCTGCACATCTTTGGATTGTGGGAGGAAACCGGAGCACCTGGAGGAAACCCACGCAAACACGGGGAGAATGTGCAAACTTCACACAGACAGTCACCCGAGGCTGGAATTGAACCCGGGTCCCTGGTGCTGTGAGGCAGCAGTGCTAACCACTGAGCCATCGTGCCACCTCTTCCAAAGTCGCCATCCTCCCCCTCTCAATGAGTCTGAGCCTGCGACCCTCACCCAGGAAAATACTACCCCCATGAAGCCCTCTGCTCATTCATATCAGCATGGCTGTGCCATCAGCTGATTCAGCCTCTGAGCCAGCTTGTGCTTTCTGAGACACTGCTATCCCAGAGAGTGGCAGGAAGGCCATGGGTGAGGAGCACACGACATGTGGGCTTTCCCATTTGGGGGCAGGGACAATCTTGCTTGTGTAATGCCTGCCACAACACTTCGATCAACAAGGAAAGGCTGAATAGGCTGCGGCTGTTTTCGCTGGAGCATCGGAGGCTGAGGTTTACAAAATTATGTGGGGTATGTATAGGATAAATAGACAAAGTCTTTTCCCTGTGGTAGGGGTGTCCAGAACTAGAGGGCATAGGTTTAGGGTGAGAGGGGAAAGATATAAAAGGGACCTAAGGGGCAAATTGTTCACATAGAGGGTGGTGCATGTATGGAATGAGCTGCCAGAGGATGTGTTGGAGACTGGTACAATTACAGCATTTAAAAGGC
>NW_025131745.1:0-1145 GCF_004010195.1 Chiloscyllium plagiosum
TAAGCGCCCTATTCCCTTTATCGGATCTGTAAAGGTGTGGTTAAAATGGGTTTTTTTTTTTTAATCAAATCTCTGATCTGGAAAAAAAAACAGAAGAGATCTCTACTAGGTAGTCCATACGTACGAGTTATTTGATCAAATGATATCATTGTTTCCCCATCAAATAACACATGGTGGCTCAGTTTTGAGCATTGTTGCCTCACAGCACCAGGGTCTCGGCTTTGGTTCTGGCCTTGGGTGACTGGCTGTGTGGAGTTAACATTCTCGCCGTGTCTGTGTGGGTTTCATCCCACAGTACAAAGATGTGCATGTTCGATAAATTGGTGATTGATGAATCACCCATAGTGTTCAGGGATGTGTAGGTTTGAGCATTAGTCAGGGTAAATATGGGATGGTAGGGGAATGCGTCTGTGTGGGTTACTCTTCAGAAGGTCGAAGTGGACTTGTTGGGCCCAATGGCTTGTATCCACACTGTAGGGATTCTACTCATTCTAAATCACTCAAGCAAGGTACACCCCTTCCTGTCGACAGTTTAAACCTGGAATCCATTATTCCCAGATGACAACTCGGTGTACCAATTACAGGGCTAAGAAACATGACTTTGGCTGTATTGTCGTCGATCTGACGCGTTGTCATTCATGCTTTAACAATATTGATAATTATTGGGTTATGACAAAACTTCATAAATGTTGTCAATTTAGTTAAGAAAAACAGACTAATAAGGGTTCACTTTATCTAATTGGGTTCAATATCTCACAGTATTGAAGCCGAGTCCTCAGCAGCCAAGGCACTAACATAGGATAAAAAAGAGCTTAATTGATCGCTTTTATCTGGGCGATCTACTCCCCACAATCTGTGGAGTAGTTGCAATTTGGTTAGCTTGATAAAGAGTCGCTCATGCTGCCAAATAAAAGAGCTAAAGCAGCCATTATGTCTCCTAAATACCTATGTGGGAAACATCAAAGGAAGCATTCACACGGGGTGTAGTAAATGAGGGAGGGCATTCTTTAATAAGAGCTATCCGACCTCGCCAGGATATTGGAAGTGCCTCCCATCTTTGAAGGTTTTGTTTAATTTTGTCAAACAAATGGACATAGTTCACGTTAAATAACTGATCAAAGACGGATGTAATGAATATACTGAAA
>NW_025131746.1:0-1145 GCF_004010195.1 Chiloscyllium plagiosum
GCGAGGGGCACACACACAGCAAGGGAAGGACATGCACACACAGCAAGAGAGGGACACGCACACACAGCGAGAGAGGGACGCGCACACACAGCGAGATTGGGAAACGCACACACGGCGAGGGACACAAACACAGCGAGCGAGGGACACACACACACAGCGAGCGAGGGACACACAAACAGCGATGGAGGGTCATACACAAACACACACAGTGAGGGAGGGACACACATACGCGCACACACACACACAGTGAGGGAGGGACAAGCACATACAGGGTGAGGGGGAGGAAATGTGCACAGAAAGTGAGAGGGGGTACGCACTGACACGGCGAGGGAGGGACACACGTACACACAGCAAGGGGGGTCATGCACTAACACAGCGAGGGGGATATGCATAAACAGCAAGGGTGGGACACACACACAGTGAGGGTGTGACACGCACACACAGCAAGAAGGACACACACACACACAGCGAGGGAGGGACACTCACATACACTGCAAGAGGGACACACACATGCGCAAGCACACAAACACAGACACACACAGTGAGAGTGGGACACGCACACACACAGCCAGTGAGGGAATGACATGCACACACACAGGGAGGGAAGGACATGCACGCACACACAGCGAGGGAAGGACATGCACACACACAGCGAGGGAAAGACATGCGCGCACACACACACACACACACGGAGGGAAGGACATACACACACACAGCGAGGGAGGGATATACACAAACACACAGAGCGAGAGAGGGACACGCAAATAAACAGCGAGAGTGGGACACACCCACACACACAGCGAGCAAGGGACACACAAACAGCGAGGGAGTGAAACGTACACACACAGTGAGAGAGTGACACACACACACACAGTGAGAGAGGGACATGCACACACATATACACAGCAAGGGTGGGACACACACAGCGAGCGAGGGACACACAAACAGCGAGGGAGTGAAACGTACACACACATTGAGGGAGGGACACACACACACTCACGGAAGGAGGAGCAAGCACACACACGGCGAGGAGGTGGAAATGTGCACAGAAAGTGAGAGGGGGCACACACAGACACAGTGAGAGGGGACTCACATTGACACGGCAAAGGAGAGACACACGTACACACAGCAAGGGGGGGACATGC
>NW_025131747.1:0-1145 GCF_004010195.1 Chiloscyllium plagiosum
GGGTACCTTAGAAGGAAATGGTAGTGTTGGAAGGTTCATTCTTGCACTTAGGCTGGAGGCTCCTGGTACAGGACCATTCACTGTCATCTTCCATCAGAAGCAAGCGGAAAGTTTGCACCAGAGAAGAAAGTGGCTTCAATCACATTCAGAAGAGCAGGATAAGTGAGGGGGGGCTACAGCAATCATCAGTCACTGCGCTTTCACAGGATACCAACCCTGGCTGGAGTGCCGTGCACTATATACACCATAGGCTGGCTACACCCTGACCATCCTGCAGCATTGACCATCTCTATATATCAGACCTCCCTGACACAGCGATTGCTGGGGTACTCACTGGGAGTTCTCATCCTGTGCACACAGCCAGCTGAACAGTACCAGATGTTGAATAGAGGTGACTGACAAAATGGTGCATACAAATGAGATGCAAGGGAACCTCAGATTGGAAGAGGACAGGCAGCAGAGAGATGGAAGGCCTGTCCATCTCCTGAGTGGAGACCTTCGAGAGGCCTGTGTCTCATTCCACCTCCAACTGGGTGCTGGACACTGCCCTGTCTCACTGTGAGGACGGGGCACCAAGACTGGAGTCAAGGTTTCTGCCCCAATGACGACTAATAGCTGTGGGTGGGGGTGGGGAAGGGGTAGCAGGGGAGATGGAGGACAGGTCTGACCATGTCCCCAACATCCCCCTAGGGGGTTTAGCCTGGTTCTCTGTGGCAGGCACTTGTCACATGATTTGCTGCACTGCTGCAGCTTCTGGGCAATGTGGGTCATTGTGTCCCCTATGTCTGTCTGTCCCTCTTGCTTGTCCCTGTCAATCTGGACAAAGGTGGTACGGGGTGGGGTCAGGGGGTGTAGTCTGTGGGGGGAGCGGGGATTATTGCAAATAAACTTCATTTTAAACTTAACGCTGGCTGGCTGGGATTTCTGGATCTGGAGAATTCAGCAGTTAAAAAGAAGTCAGAGGCTGCAGTGAAGGACTGACCTGCTTTTCCAGCACTGCTTGTAGACCAAGAGAACAAGGAAAACTGCCCCTGAGCCCTCAGGCACGCATTTGTCCCACCCTGCCTTTGCTCCCCCACCCTAGTAACTCATTGGCACTCCCATTATATCAGCTCCTTAACCATTATTGACCCATGATTATTGTC
>NW_025131748.1:0-1145 GCF_004010195.1 Chiloscyllium plagiosum
CTATTGTCTATTGTCTATTTATATGACCATCGGGAGGAGCAGGTTTACACCTTTCGCCTGTTGGTGTCCTGCTGGAGGCTGAGACCGGATCCTGGTATCAGCTTGCACAGCCCAAACACATGGCCTTATGAGGTTATGCTTAAACACAAGCATATACACATCTTGGGATATTTGTTTTGCTGAATTGCTTCTTTGGAAGTTTTTTTTTAATAGTGGAAATAAAATTGAGTAGCTTCAGGTCTGTTTCAGGTGACAGTTGCAAGTACTTTGTTTAAAAAAAACAAAACAAATTCAATGGGAAGTGTAAGGTATAGGGTTAAATTGTGCAGAATAAGGAACAGGTGTTGCTTCTGCAAAAGCTTACATTATACAATTAGGCTGCGCATGCAATTACTAAACAGTGAGAAGCGAAAACAGGTAGAATTATCTGTGACTAATGGGGCAGAGCGACCGTGTAGCAGGATGTTCCAGGCATAGGAAAAAAGAAGAAGCGAAAACAGGTAGAATTATCTATGACTAATAGGGCAGAGCGACCGTGTAGCAGGATGTACCAGTAACAGGAGAATAGTGTGCCAGTCTCAGGAGGGATGTGGACAACGGATAGAATTTAGTTTGGCAGGATGATCGCACGAAGACAGCAAACTATGCCAGGATAGTCACATATAAGGAATGAGATAACTTAGAGTAAGGGGCTACAGGCTTAGAGTAATGGGAGAAGTTAGACAAAGGTGGAGTGAAGCTAGAAATTGTGATAGGCTACACACTACAGTAAAAGTAACCAATGGAGTGAAAGGGGAGACCGAGAGACGCAGCTGAACAGCATAAATCAGAATGTAACCCTCAGATCAGGGTGCTTACTTGTTAGGTACCCGTTCTTGCAAGTGCGTATCACTAAAATTCGCTGCTTCAGAATTTGACTTGGACTGAAATTTATTAATATGTGAGTTTTGTTTCTTACAATTTGGGGGCTCGTCTGGGATGTCCATCATCACCAGTGGGGTAGGCAACATCGATGGTTGGGAAGATGCATCCCATTCCTTTTGGAACGGTCCTGAGTTCCTCGGCGGTGGGTTTCCCCTTCTGGTTGACTGATTGAGATCTGATGACAGTCTATCTGAGATGGAAATGTGTTGCTGGAAAAGCGC
>NW_025131749.1:0-1145 GCF_004010195.1 Chiloscyllium plagiosum
CCTGCAGGGGCCCGAGGTCTCGGTAACGGCTTCCTGGGGACTGGCCTCGCTCAAGGACTCCCGGCTGGTAAGCACAATGTCAGGCCGAAAAGCCTAGGCCTTTCCTGGTCTCCTTATGGAGGAGGGGAGTGTGTGTGAGAAAGAGAAAGAGAGAGAGAGGCTAACTCCTCACTAGGCCTGAGATTAAGCCTGGGGCTCTCCTAATCTGTGTCCGTGTGAGGGAGGCTAACTCCTCACTAGGCCTGAGATTAAGACTGGGGCTCTCCTAATCTGTGTTCATGTGAGGGAGGCTAACTCCTCACTAGGCCTGAGATTAAGCCTGGGGCTCTCCTAATCTGTGTCCGTCTGAGGGAGGCTAACTCCTCACTAGGCCTGAGATTAAGCCTGGGGCTCTCCTAATCTGTGTCCGTGTGAGGGAGTCTAACACCTCACTAGGCCTGAGATTAAGCCTGGGGCTCTCCTAATCTGTGTCCGTCTGAGGGAGGCTAACTCCTCACTAGGCCTGAGATTAAACCTGGGGCTCTCCTAATCTGTGTCCGTCTGAGGGAGGCTAACTCCTCATTAGGCCTGAGATTAAGCCTGGGGCTCTCCTAATCTGTGTCCGTGTGAGGGAGGCTAACTCCTCATTAGGCCTGAGATTAAGACTGGGGCTCTCCTAATCTGTGTTCATGTGAGGGAGGCTAACTCCTCACTAGGCCCCAGGATGGAGCCTGGGGCTTTCCTGATCCCTGTCCGTGTGAGGGAGGCTAACTCCTCACTAGGCCCGAGATGGAGCCTGGAACTTTCCTGATCTGTGTCAGGGTCAGTGTGAGGGAGAGTAACTCCTGACTAGTCCCAGGATGGAGCCTGGAACTTTCCTGATCCGTGTCTGTGTGAGGGAGGGTAACTCCTGACTAGGCCCGGGATGGAGCCTGGAACTTTCCTGATCCGTGTCTGTGTGAGGGAGGGTAACTCCTGACTAGGCCCGGGATGGAGCCTGTGTCGCCAATCCTGAATGGTGTCTCCGTCGCTGTTTCAGATGGATATGGACAGCTCGGATTGGGCCTGGACGCTGCACAACAATATGGTAAGAGATGCCGAAAGGAGGGGGTGGCGACGGTGGGGAAGAGGGAGGCTGGGACTGGGCAAGGAGGGGAGGGGAGGGG
>NW_025131750.1:0-1145 GCF_004010195.1 Chiloscyllium plagiosum
CTCAGTTTCAATTCCAACATGGCTTAGATTCCAGAGAGTCCATATGACAGCGTGAGTCAAGCAGTTCTTCTGAGGAAGTAAATATTTTCATTCCTGTTGCTAACCGAATAAATGGTAAATATGCCCTGTACTTAAAAACGCGAAAACGTGAATTGCTGCAAATCACGATTAAGGATTTTTGCTTTTGTTTCCCAAAGGTTGAGAAACGGCAGACAACGTCCAAATCAGGCATTTCGCACTCCAGATTTGAATGCAGTTGAGAGAGACCATGCATCATACTTCAGTGTTCTCTGTGACCCCAGCAAATGAGAGTTCCCCTTGTCACTGAACCAAGCCACCTTCGCATGTAAAGCAAATGCGGTATGACTGCTACAGAAATGATCAATGCCTGCTAACTGGCCTTACACAGCACCGCCATCCAAGGTGTACAATTCGACTTATATTTAGGAACAGGGAGGACAGAAACTTAGAAGAGAAGGTGGTGCTTGGAAAGCACAAGCAGGTCGGAGCAGCAAGAGTATCGACGATTCTGGCTTAAGCCCTTCATCATCTCTAATCCTCGTTCTGCGAGGAGAAAAAAAACATAACAAAGTTTCACACAGTAATTCATCACGATTATTTATATTCCTTTGCACCACGGCGGCAGATATGAGCGAGCAAATTCCAAGACAGTTTTGCTGATGAGAATATCAAACACGGATGTTCTGTTCACGTCAACCCAAAAGACGACCGCCTGTAAAAACTAGAACAAGGATGTTTCTACCTCATTTTGAACAGGGGATGTCCAGTGTCTGATGAGAATTTCGGGTGGAAAACTTTTCCCTAGGGCACTGACGCGAAAGGAAGCTTCTAACTTCCCTCGTAAACAAGATAGCCACAAGTACTGCAGACATCAGTGAACATTCAGGATCGCTGCAGAGACAAATTTGAAAAAAAAGAATTCATGCGGCTATCATTTCGAATTGTGTTCCTTTTGTCCATTAGTGATGGACGACTAAATTCAAAACGAGGTTTGCGAAAGAGACTGCAATAAATCCACATCCTCCACAATCCAGAAGCCTGTCGCCCATAAGGAAAGAACAGCAATGTTTCTGCCCGTCTCTGAACACGGGCACTTTTGCAGAAGCGGATACTTCTTCTCTACA
>NW_025131751.1:0-1145 GCF_004010195.1 Chiloscyllium plagiosum
CTGTTACTGTTTGAGATGTATATATGCAGGGTGTTTTTACTAATCAAAATTGTGCCTCTCATAGTATGCCAGCTTTCCATATTAGCCCTCTCAAAGCATTATTTCTTACTGCTCTGGATTGAACTCCATATGCCATGCTACAGTCCATTTCAGCATCTGTCATACTGTTGTCCATTTCAGCAGATTGTCTTTCCTCATGAAGTCTGTTATCTTGCATAGTTTCTGAGCAAAGAAAATGGCTTGGGTCGGACTCTATTTGACCATTTGTTGTGCAACAGCTCTTTGTACGAGCAATCCAGTTGGTTCCACTTCTCTACTATGTCTTCGTTACCCTCGAAATTTTTTTTTCTCCATATATTTAGCCAGATTCTAATGGAGGGTTACCATTTTATCTGCTATCCCATCATTCAGTGCAGTTCAAATCCCAAGCACGTGTTCTGTAAAAGATTTCTCTTGCTTATCTTGTTTAGTTCTTTTGCCAGTTTTTCTAACTCTGCCTTCTGAGTATCAACACTTTGCCATTAGAAACAATTTGTTTCTGTTTGTTCACGTCCTCCATGATTTTAAACACTTACCAAATCTCCTTTCAGCCTCCTCTGCTGTGAGGAAACCAAGCTTGGCTTACTCTGTCGACACAGGGAACTATAATCTGTCATCCCTGAAACTTTTCCCTCCTTCCTAAGGTGTGATATCTAAAATTGGACGCAACTCCAACTGGGCAAGCTAGTGATTCATAGCATTTTCAAACTTTACAATGCTGCTTTCAAGTCCAAAATTGTTTGCAATAATGGACCCACAATTGACCTTGCAGGACATATTATAGATGACCATCCAGTCAGATAGTTGCCTAACTACCATACAGTCCCTGTCACGAAGCTAATTTGATATCTGTGTTGCTACTTGCTCTTAAATTCTGCAGACTTGGATTCTAACCATCCTTCTGTGGGGATAGCGAGTAAATAATGCTACAGGCCATGCATCTGTACAAATAAACTTGGCACTCTCGCTCATTCTCTCACACTTGTGCTCTGTTTGTGTCTCTGTCTGTGGCTGTCTCTTGGGTCTCTCTCCCTGTCACACTGTCTCTCCTCCTGTTGTGCTCTCTCTCCCCGTCTGTCTGTCTATCTGTCTGTCTCTCTCGCCCC
>NW_025131752.1:0-1145 GCF_004010195.1 Chiloscyllium plagiosum
ATGCTTATTAGTTTACTGTTGGAGTTATCTGCACTCCCTGTGATCTCCATCGTACTTCCCCTGGACCAGAGTCGTATCATTGTCCCCATTCTGCTGTCGACAAGTTCGTGGAGGTCACTGGCATTTTGTAAGGACACAGACACTGTATTTATTCACGAACAATGTCAATGGAAAATGTTTAGAGTATCTGCTGTTGTAAATGGTCATTGCCTGGCAATTGTCTGCAATCAGTCCCAAAACTGAATCTTGTCAAGGTTGTGCAACACATTGACATCGATGATTTTAGTGAATGGGAATAGTGAATTGTGCTGAGCATCGTACAATCATCTGGGAATATCCCCATTTCTAAACTTCTGATGTCGTCATGTTCATTGACGAAGCAGTGGAAGATGTTTGAGCCTAAGACACCATCCTCAGAGATCTTGCAGTGATGTTACACGGCTGAGATTATTGGACTCTACTACACATAATTACCATCCGTTGTTTAAGTATTCCACCTAGTCCTCTCTTGACATCACAGGCCGGTAATTTCCAGCTCTCTTACAGTGTGAAAACACTGCTGTACAGTGAGTGGAGCGGAGTGTTTGATCTCAGTCTGGAAACGGGTGTAATTGATTTGCTCTTCTCTGGGTGAAATTGCCGGTGTGTTAGAGCATTGGTTACGTCTTAGCATCGTTTCCTGCAGTCAGAATAGTTGATCTCTCTCTCCACTGCGACAACGTCAGTGTACACCTAGTTCAGATGGGAAGGCAAATCTCTTCCCACGATTCTTGCCTTTCCCAAGCCAAACAGCTGATCAGAATCATGGCAGTGAGCCAGTTTATACTAGCCTGAATGTCGAACATGCAAGGAGAGATCCCTTTGCAGATAAGCCATTCACAATTCGACAAGTAGCCAACGATGGATACCAGCTGTCTCTTTCTGTCTTTCGACCAACAACAAGGGAGTACACGTCTAAAGTAAAGGATTTGGGGTTTAGAGAGGATTGGAGAATTGTTTTTCACCGACAGAATGTTGGTGTCAGGAATGAACTTCCAGAGAGGGGCTTGTCATATTTAACCTCACAGACGTTAAAAAAAAACTAGGACGAGCACTTGACGTGCCATGACATGAAAGACTACGGGTCACGTGTAGGAAACTGCGAC
>NW_025131753.1:0-1145 GCF_004010195.1 Chiloscyllium plagiosum
GACAGTTTCAGTGTGACAGACAGTTTCAGTGTGACAAACAGTTTCAGTGTGGAACACAGTTTCAGTGTCAGAGACAGATTCAGTGTGACAGACAGTTTCAGTGTCACAGACAGTTTCAGTGTGGGAGACAGTTTCAGTGTGACAGACAGTTTCAGTGTGGGAGACAGATTCAGTGTGAGAGACAGTCTCAGAGTGAGAGACAGTTTCAGTGTGGGAGACAGTTTCAGTGTGACAGACAGTTTCAATGTCGCAGAAAGTTTCAGTGTGACAGACAGTTTCAGTGTGGGAGACAGTTTTAGTGTGACAGACAGTTTCAGTGTGAGAGACAGATTCATTGAGACAGACAGTTTCAATGTCGCAGATTCAGTGTGAGACACAGATTCAGTTTGGGAGACAGTTTCATTGAGACAGACAGTTTCAATGTCGCAGATTCAGTGTGAGACACAGATTCAGTTTGGGAGACAGTTTCGGTGTGAGACACAGTTTCAGTGTCACAGACAGATTCAGTGTGGGAGACTGTTTCAGTGTGACAGACAGATTCAGTGTGAGATACAGTTTCAGTGTGAGAGACAGATTCAGTGTGGGAGACTGTTTCAGTGTGACAGACAGATTCCGTGTGAGATACAGTTTCAGTGTGAGAGACAGATTTGATGTGACAGACAGATTCAGTGTGACAGACAGAGTTTCATTTTGTGAGACACAGTTTCAGTGTGGGAGACAGTTTCAGTATGACAGACAGATTCGATGGTACAGACAGATTCAGTGTGACAGACAGAGTTTCATTGTGTGAGACACAGTTTCAGTGTGGGAGACAGATTCAGTGTGACAGACAGTTCCAGTTTGAGAGACAGATTCAGTGTGGGAGACAGTTTCAGTGTGACAGACAGTTTCAGTGTGGCAGACAATTTACAGACAGTTTCAGTGTGACAGACAATTTCAGTGTGAGAGACAGATTCAGTGTGACAGACTGTTTCAGTGTGACAGACAGATTCAGTGTGAGATACAATTTCAGTGTGTGAGACAGATTCAGTTTGGGAGACAGTTTCAGTGTGAGAGACTGATTCAGTGTGGGATACAGTTTCAGTGTGGGAGACAGTTTCAGTATGAGAGACAGTTTCAGTGTGACAGACAGTTTCAGTGTGGGA